>NC_041061.1:60691-280691 GCF_900634775.1 Gouania willdenowi
TATTATTTAATGTTATACTACCTGAGAGAGCACAGGTCACCAAAAGAAAATCCTTGTGTGTATTCATTCACCCCTGGCCAATAAAGTTGATTCTGATTCTGATTCTGATTCTGATTCTGATTCTGATTCTGATATGTAATTCAAATCTAGATTATTTTGGCTTGTCTGAGACGTGGCTAAATAGTGTTTCCACAGACTCAGCAATAACGTTACCAGGTTTTAATACATTTAGAAAAGACAGGGATCGAGGGAAAGGAGGAGGAGTTTTATTATATGTCAAACTGTATGGATAAGTAACATTACGTTATGTGTTGGTGTAAATATTTTTCTTTCTGCTGAAATGTCACTGACTGTAATTTGTCGTAAACCCACTTCTAAAAATGATTTTTATGATCAACTCAAAGGTCTCCTAAATACATGCAATCATAAGAAAGAAATCATATTATT
This sequence comes from Gouania willdenowi, assembly GCF_900634775.1. Classification (NCBI taxonomy): domain Eukaryota; kingdom Metazoa; phylum Chordata; class Actinopteri; order Blenniiformes; family Gobiesocidae; genus Gouania; species Gouania willdenowi. Next base: position 61,139 of record NC_041061.1, read on the forward strand.
AGGTGATTTCAACATAAACTGGGATGACAAGAAAGACAGGAAAAATTTGAAATTAATAACCGATCAGTTTAATCTTACTCAATTAATTGAGAACTCCACCAGAATCACTAATCACTCAACATCCAGAATAGATTTGCTTTTCACAAATAAACCGTAAAGGATCAATAAAACATATAATCTATTGATTGGTCTTTCAGACCATAAATGAACTCAACAACGCTTTGATCACTCCTTTCCCAACTACTCAGGGAAACATCAAAATACCCAAGAACCAACAACAACATTTTGGGAAAGCTTTAAATGATCTGACCTGGGAAAATGTAACTTCATGTGATGATATTGAAACATGCTCTGAAATATTTCTTAAAGAAATTCAGGAAGTTTATAAATCCTTCACAAAAACAATGACGTTTAAAAGGAAGAAAATGAACTGTGTCCCATGGTTAAACTCTAATTGTTTGAATCTAATAAAAACTAAAGATCAGCTACTAAAAACATCAATTAAATCTGGGTTGACCACGGACAGACAAAAATATACATCAATGAGAAATAAAGTAACATCAGAAACACGAAAAGCAAAAGCAAATTTTTTTATTAATATTATGAAAAATACCAATGGAAATGGAAAACAAATTTGGCAAAACATGAATAAGCTTCTAGTGAGGCAGAAAAAGAAATGAACAAGCAGCTAGTGAATGATTGTGCTATACTAGCACAAGAGCTGAACTTATCGTTCCTACGCTCTGTTGAAGAAATAACTGCATGTTTCAAAACACCAGAAATATCCTAACGACACAAACAGTCAAACCTTTAAATTAAAACCTATTTATGAGGCAGATGTTGTAAAAATCATAAATATCATAAAAAACTCCAAAGCTAAAGATTATTATGGTTTTGACGTTGACCTCCTTAAAACTCATAAAATGGCCCTAACATATCCAATTACCCATTTGATTAATCTGTCCATTAAGCACTGCATTATACCGTATACATGGAAGGTGGCCACAGTTACCCCTATTTTTAAAGCAGGTGATAAAAGTCATATGAATAACTACAGACTAATTAGCATACTGCCAGTGTTTTCAAAGGTCCTCCAGAAATGGGTTGCAAAACAGTTAACTGAACATTTAATGTATGAACAAACTCCTTTGCATCCCATGCAGTTTGGCTTTCGTGCACATCACTCACTGAATCTGCTATAGCAATGTTTGTAGAAACAGTAAAAAGTAGTTTGGATAAAAACAGTTATGTAGGAGCAGTTTTCTTAGATTTGAGAAAAGCTTTTGATGTAGTGAATCATATCATACTCCTGTCAAAGTTGTAATCTTTTAATTTTTCTGACCAAGCTTTAAAATGGATGGCATCATATTTGTCAAATAGAAAACAAGCCACCATGGTCAATGGAGTGACATCATCTTGTTTGGATTGTCCACTAGGGGTCCCCCAAGGATCCATCCTGGGGCCCATTTTATTTTCATTTTTCATTAATGATCTGCCAGATGTTTGCAAGGGTGTGGACATGCAACTATACGCTGATGATACAGTGATCTATACAAGTGCCAAAACATCTGAGGAAGCAGCTCAAACTCTAACATTAACATTAACTCACATTCAGAATGATCTCATCACTTCCTGTTTCCAGTTAAATACACAGAAAACTGTCTGTATGTTTTTTAATAAAAAGGCCTCCAATATTACCTGCTCCAATGTGTATTTTGGAGATGAAGAACTGCAATTAGTGAAGGAATTTAAATATTTAGGAGTGTTGTTAGACTCTACACTCTCCTTCAAGAGTCATGTCAAAATGATAACAAGAATAATTAAATACAATGTGTCTAACTTTAGCCATATAAGATGATCAATGACTAATCAAGCTGCTATGATGTTTTTGCACTGTATGATTATTTCCCATGTAAGCTACTGTATAACCAGCTGGTCTCTGACAGGTGGAACAATTATAAAACTAATAGAGAGGCTTTATAAAAAAAAGCTTTGAAAATTCTAGACAAAAAACCATCTACATACCACCATTGCAGTATTCTTTCAAAGTATTATCTACTGAGCTTTGAGAACTTCATAAAATTCAAAAATGTAAGTTTTATTTATAAGAGCTTACATGGGTTGGCTCCACCCCCTCTTAATAATTACATTAAATACAGAACAACTGCCTCAAGGATCACTAGGGCCATAAGCAGGGGTGACTGTCAGATGCCTGCGAGAAAAACTACCTTTGGTCAAAACGTCTTGTCCTACAAAGGCAGCGTTCAGTGGAACAGTTTACCAACCACAGCTTTAACACTTTTAAAAGTCATTTAAAGGAGTGGCTCAGCTCAACACAGACTTGTGACCACAAGTGATTTGAACTAATATTTTTATGGTATATCTTAGGGCTACGTGCAATACACTGTAGCACTTTAAGTACAGATATTGGAGAAAGAGGCACCTTGGGGCTATTGTGCAATACACTGTAGCACTTTAAATTAAAAATAAAAAAATGATAATTGGAGAAAGAAGCAAATTAGGGCTGTGTGCAATACACTGTAGCACTTTAAATTAAAAAAAAAAAAATGATAATTGGAGAAAGAAGCAAATTAGGGCTGTGTGCAATACACTGTAGCACTTTAAATTAAAAAAAAAAAAAAAAAAAAAATCTTAAGAAAGAAGCACATTAGGGCTGTGTGCAATGCACTATAGCACTTTAAATATATATATAACTATTTATTTTTTTAATTTCTTTTATTAAAAGGCAATTCAGGGCTCTTTGCAATGCACAGTGGCACTTTAAATAAATTATTATGATAAAGTAAATGTATTGTTGCACTCCTGTGACTGACCAACCCTGACTATGTGGAAGTGAACTGCTTTTCTTTCTCCTGTACATTTCTTGGCCCACAGCATCCTGTCTTTTCTCTTGACTGTAGTTGTTCATGGTCCCAGTGTTCCATTTAACATGTAATGTTACTGTATTCTATGATCCCTATGGTTTTTGTTTTTTTTTCTGTCCTGTATGTAATCTTTTTATATATTGTTTTGTGTCTTGCTATGTCTTATTGTTAAGTGTAACATTTTATTACATCAGCCTGTCTAGGGACAGCAGATGGAAATCAGCCGTTGGCTACAATCTGGCATATTTACATTTTTTTGAATGTTCATTAATATGTATTGTCCCTACTTAAATAAAGAAATTAAAAAAAAAATAAAAATACATAATTTTAACGAGTAATTTTTGAAATTTTAGAGAAGAAGAAGAAAAAGAAGAAGAAGAAGAAGAATTGCAGTGATAATGGATGTGTGTGTGGTCAGACGAAGACTCTGTGAGTGTTTAAACACACACACACACACACACACACACACACACACACACACACACACACACACTGTATTAGTTTGTCTTTTTCTTCAGCTTATTAGGGGGCCAAGCTCGGGGGCTGGGGTCCCTATTGTTTTTATTTATATATAAATCTACTATAATTAAAAATATATAAATCTACTATAATTAAAAATATATAAATCTACTATAATTAAAAATATATAAATCTACTATAATTAAAAATATATAAATCTATTATAATTAAAAATATATAAATCTACTATAATTAAAAATATATAAATCTACTATAATTAAAAATATATAATCTACTATAATTAAAAATACATAATCTACTATAATTAAAGATATATAAATCTACTATAATTAAAAATATATAAATCTACTATAATTAAAAATATATAATCTACTATAATTAAAAATATATCAATCTACCATAATTAAAAATATATAAATCTACCATAATTTAAAAATATATAAATCTACCATAATTTAAAAATATATAAATCTATTATAATTAAAAATATATAAATCTACCATAATTAAAAATACATAAATCTATTATAATTAAAAATATATAAATCTACTATAATTAAAAATATATAATCTACTATAATTAAAAATATATAAATCTACTATAATTAAAAATATATAAATCTACTATAATTAAAAATATATAATCTACTATAATTAAAGATATATAAATCTACTATAATTAAAAATATATAATCTACTATAATTAAAGATATATAAATCTACTATAATTAAAAATATATAATCTACTATAATTAAAAATATATAAATCTACTATAATTAAAAATATATAATCTACTATAATTAAAGATATATAAATCTACTATAATTAAAAATATATAATCTACTATAATTAAAGATATATAAATCTACTATAATTAAAAATATATAATCTACTATAATTAAAAATATATAAATCTACTATAATTAAAAATATATAATCTACTATAATTAAAGATATATAAGCTCAGGATGAATAAAGTAGAAACTAATGAAAAGATTTTAATAGATCCATAACGGATGAAATTAATGAAATAATGACATGAATTAGTTTAAAAATAAAACAACATAAAATAAAATAACTATTGTAAATACATGTGTATTTCTCTTCTGTTGGACACTTGTTTATTATAAATCTTTGTGTTTTTGTCTTGTAGAAGTTTGTAAACATGGTTAGACATAATAAGTATTAACTTCAGTCGTACTGTACACCAAATAATGGAAATGTTTGTTTCATGTTTAATGGAATGAAATGACTGAATAAAAAACTACTACTACTATAACTCCCACATTGTATGTCGCACATTCAAAAACCTAAATTTCACAGATTCCCTGAAACACTTTGTGTCCTGCTTAAATTTATGTTTTTTTCTCCTGGTTTTACATTTCCTTCTTTGTTTAGGGAAACCAGTCTCAAACTGGCCGTTTTTCCCTCACCTCTCCTCCTGTTATTCATCCCTTTTTCACCTAAATATGTGGACAGCGCAAACGGCCGCTCCGGTGTGTTGATGTGTATTCTTAAAATCATCTAACAAACACATTACATCATCAACAACATGACCAAAAATCTCTTTCTCAATCAGAAAAAAAGTTCCTTTAACTTTGATTTAAAAATGTTCACATGTGATGCTGACTTCAGCTCTGCTGCAGTTTGTTCCACTTCTTTGCAGCATAACAACTAAACTAAAGCTCTATCTACACCAGACTTTACATTTACAATCTCCAGACTTGCCTCATATCCTTGAATAGCTCTGAATCACAGTGGCTGGGCCACGCCCATTACTATTACAACACTGTAAACGGCACGTTGGCCGGTGTCCTGATGCAACTTTGAATTTAGCATTAACAAATGTACTTTTTCTCACTTTTTGGCCAAACCACACCATCTTTAAAAGCATCTGCTCATAATTTCCACTTGAAATTTTGGATTAATGTTCTTGACAAATTTGTCATTTTCAGGTTTTTGTTAAAATTTTCAGTTTTAAAATGATTTTATTGTGATTCGAACAAGCAAACTTTCCCAACCTGTAATTGAGGGTGTTCTCCGCCCCGCCTGCAGTGATGCTCGGCGCCCTGCTGGTGGTGCTGTCTGCCAACTCGGACTCTCTGGACCTGAGGCAGAACCTCTCTGAGTGTCTGGAGGACAGCGACTATGATCAGCTGCTACACACGCTGGACGAGGGCCTGCCACGTATCAGAACATCCAACCACGTCATCATTGTTGGCGCCGGCATGGCCGGACTCACGGCCGCCAAACTGCTGCAGGACGCCGGACACAAGGTAAAATCAGCAGTAAAAACATTTAAAATCAGCAGTAAAAACAATTAAAGTCGGTAGTAAAAACATTCAAAATCAGCAGTAAAAACATTTAAAATCAGCAATAAAAACATTAAAAATCAGCAGTAAAATCATTTAAAATCAGCAATAAAAACATTTAAAATCAGCAGTAAAATCATTTAAAATCAGCAGTAAAAACATTTAAAATCAGCAGTAAAATCATTTAAAATCAGCAATAAAAACATTTAAAATCAGCAGTAAAATCATTTAAAATCAGCAGTAAAAAAAACATTTAAAATCAGCAGTAAAAATCATTTAAAATCAGCAGTAAAAACATTTAAAATCAGCCACAAAACATTTAAAATCAGCAGTAAAATCATTTAAAATCAGCAGTAAAAACATTTAAAATCAGCAGTAAAATCATTTAAAATCAGCAGTAAAAACATTTAAAATCAGCATTAAAAAATTTAAAATGAGCATTAAAAAACTTTCAAAATCAGCAGTAAAAACATTTAAAATCAGCAGTAAAATCATTTAAAATCAGCAGTAAAAATCATTTAAAATCAGCAGTAAAATCATTTAAAATCAGCAGTAAAAACATTTAAAATCAGCAGTAAAAAATCATTTAAAATCAGCAGTAAAATCATTTAAAATCAGCAGTAAAATCATTTAAAATCAGCAGTAAATACATTTAAAATCAGCAGTAAAAACATTTAAAATCAGTAGTAAAAACATTTAAAATCAGCAATAAAATATTATATCAATGATAAATGGATTACCTTAGATTTAAAAATGTCAGCTCTGCTGTGAAACTAGAAGGTTCCTCCACGTGTTCCTCAGGTCACCATGGTGGAGTCCAGTGAGCGGGTCGGGGGTCGCGTGAAGACGTACAGACATGAAAAGGACGGCTGGTACGCCGACCTCGGAGCCATGAGGATCCCGAGCTTTCACCAGTAAGTCCACAACCAGCTGCTCTCTACGGTTCCTTTCAGGTTAGTAACACCTACTGCAGGGGTTCTCAACCTTTGGGTCGGGACCCCCTTTGGAGTCGCGGGACACTGGGAAAGGGTCACAAGATGCCTTCACGAAACAATTTGAGCCCACTTTTCTACACATTTTTTCCACTTTCCAGACATGTTCATCACTTATAAACCCTTTCTACCTAATGTCACATATGTTGATCCATTATTGTCACTTTTAACCTCTTTTCACCAGATTTCATCATTATTTTCCCTAATTTAACCACATTCACCCTTTGTAATGCCCAAATTTTTGCCAGTTTAAACAAATTGTTCCACTTTTGAGCCACTTTTTCTCTTTTTTTGTCCACTAAAGTGCAACTTTCAACCAATTTATGTGGTTTTGAAAATCCCTTTTCACCACTTTTTTCCACCATTTTTGGTCACTTTTAACCCATTTTATTTGTGATTAAAACAAAGATTTACATCTAATAATGACTATATAGTACTACTATGTCCCAAATAATAATAATAAACTTCCTGCCACTTCTCCATCACATTTCAATGCCTTTTCTACACATTTTTTTTTCCCATTTTCAAAGCACTTTTAACCTCTTTTCACCATGTTTTAGGTTTAATGGTTGGTTTAATGCCCATATTTTGCTAAAAACTAATTTTCCATACATTATAAATTCCATAACACAATTTGCAACTTTGAACCACTTTCTGTGGTTTTGAAAAATCCCATTCCACCACCCTTTCCACCATTTTGGTCACTTTGTAAACGTTATATTATAGTCATCTTTAAGATGACTATAATAATAATAATAAATGTTCCTGGATAACAGTGGATTTTATTCAGATGAATAAATAAATGTGATTATCACAGATTCAGAGAACAATGGACTTTATGGATGGACCCCGACCTTTATTTTGGGGGTTGCGGTCTGAAAAAGGCTGAGAACCACTGCTCTACTGGACCAGGACCAGAGCTGCAGTGCTTTCACTGGGTTGGTTCCATTCTTACCACAGCTGATGTCTCCACAGCATCCTCCACTGGTTCATCAAAAAACTTGGAGTGGAACTGAACCCGTTCATCATGGACGACCCAAACACCTTCTACTTTATTCACGGGATTCTTCGCAGAACCTACGCCGTCAAGTCCAACCCCGACATCCTCCACTACCAACTACGAGAGGACGAGAAGGGGCGGTCAGCTGATCAGCTGCTGCAGAGGGCTCTGCTCAAGGTGTGTTCAAGTTGTGTTTGTACGTATTACATTAGTACTACTCGTGTTTATTACGTTAGTACTACTCGTGTTTATTACGTTAGTACTACTCGTGTTTATTACGTTAGTACTACTCGTGTTTATTACGTTAGTACTACTCGTGTTTATTACGTTAGTACTACTCGTGTTTATTACGTTAGTACTACTCGTGTTTATTACGTTTGTACTACTCGTGTTTATTACGTTAGTACTACTCGTGTTTATTACGTTAGTACTACTCGTGTTTATTACGTTTGTACTACTCGTGTTTATTACGTTAGTACTACTCGTGTTTATTACGTTAGTACTACTCGTGTTTATTACGTTTGTACTACTCGTGTTTATTACGTTAGTACTACTCGTGTTTATTACATTAGTACTACTCGTGTTTATTACGTTAGTACTCGTGTTTATTACGTTAGTACTACTCGTGTTTATTACGTTTGTACTACTCGTGTTTATTACGTTAGTACTACTCGTGTTTATTACATTAGTACTACTCATTTTCTTATGTTAGTACTACTCGTGTTTATTACGTTAGTACTACTCGTGTTTATTACGTTAGTACTCGTGTTTATTATGTTAGTACTACTCGTGTTTATTACATTAGTACTACTCGTGTTTATTACATTAGTACTACTCATTTTCTTATGTTAGTACTACTCGTGTTTATTACGTTAGTACTACTCGTGTTTATTACGTTAGTACTCGTGTTTATTATGTTAGTACTACTCGTGTTTATTACATTAGTACTACTCATTTTCTTATGTTAGTACTACTCGTGTTTATTACGTTAGTACTACTCGTGTTTATTACGTTAGTACTACTCGTGTTTATTACGTTAGTACTACTCGTGTTTATTTAGTTAGTACTACTCGTGTTTATTACGTTAGTACTACTCATTTTATTACATTAGTACTACTTATGACATTACGATAGTATTACTGATGTTTATTACGTTAGTATTACTGATGTTTATTACGTTAGTATTACAAAGTTTATTATGTTAGTATTACTGATGTTTATTACGTTGCAATTACGATGTTTATTACGTTACAATTACGATGTTTATTATGTTAGTATTACAATGTTTATTACATTAGTATTACTGGCCTTTATTACGTTACAATTACGATGTTTATTACGTTAGTATTACAGTGTTTATTATGTTAGTATTACTGATGTTTATTACGTTAATATTACTGATGTTTATTACATTGCAATTACGATGTTTATTACGTTAGTATTACAATGTTTATTACGTTAGTATTACTGATATTTATCACGTTAGTATTACTGATGTTTATTACATTACAATTACGATGTTTATTACGTTACAATTACGATGTTTATTACGTTAGTATTACTGATGTTTATTACGTTAGTATTACTGATGTTTATTACGTTGCAATTACGATGTTTATTACGTTACAATTACGATGTTTATTACGTTAGTATTACAATGTTTATTACATTAGTATTACTGGCCTTAATTACGTTACAATTACGATGTTTATTACGTTAGTATTACAATGTTTATTACGTTAGTATTACTGATATTTATTACGTTAGTATTACTGATGTTTGTTACATTACAATTACGATGTTTATTACGTTACAATTACGATGTTTATTACGTTACAATTACGATGTTTATTACGTTAGTATTACTGATGTTTATTACGTTACAATTACGATGTTTATTACGTTAGTATTACTGATATTTAATACGTTAGTATTACTGATGTTTATTACGTTACAATTACGATGTTTATTACGTTAGTATTACAATGTTTATTATGTTAGTATTACTGATGTTTATTACGTTGCAATTACGATGTTTACTACGTTACAATTACGATGTTTATTACGTTAGTATTACAATGTTCATTATGTTAGTATTACTGATGTTTACTACGTAAATTATTGTTTCTCGGTTTGTTGGGAGTGATTTGCGCTACAACCATTAAAAGGTTGTCGGTTTGACTCCTGATATCTGCGTTCTTTGTCCTTGTGCAGATGAGACAGGAAGTGGAGGCCCACGGCTGCAAAGCTGCGTTTCAGAAGTACAACCATTATTCTCTGAAGGTGAGTAGGACAGACCACACTGACCAATCAGAGAGCTGAGCTCAGGCTAAAGAGGCGTGTCCTGTGTTCAGGACTACCTGAGGCGTGAGGGGGGCGTGAGCGAGGAGGGCGTGCAGATGATCGGTGACCTGCTGGGAGAGGAGAGTCTGATGCACATGGCTCTCATCGAGATCCTCTACATGAGCATCGACCTCAACGACAATATCCAGTGAGTCACACGCACGCACACGCACACTCACACCACCAGGAAGTCACCTTCCAGCCTGAATCCGTCCTCAGTGATTCTTAATCACAGTAACTAAGGAAGTAAACAAACAACTACATAAGTAAGTCATAGTTACTTAAATAAGTCACTTATTTAAGTGAGTGAACAAGTATGTAATAAATTAGATAACTTACTGTAACTACTAACAAACACACACATGAATAACTATTAAAATACACAAAAATAAAAAAAGCACTAAACATCAACAACAAAAAAACAGAACACAAGTATCTACAAAAACACACACAAAAACACACGAAACGACAACAAGAAGCACACAAAACATTAAGAAAAACACAAAACATTAAGAAAAACACAAAAGATTCACAGAAATACACAAAATCACAACAAAATTGGAACAAAAACACATAAAGTACTGGTAGTTACCAACTAAATAACTAAGAAGTTAGTAACTTGTTAATTTTTTAACCAAATAAGAAAATTGGTAAGTACATAAAATAAACAAAACAAAACAACAACTAAGGAAGTATGAATAAGTCACTATGAAATAAGAAACTTAGTAGGTAACATTTAAGTAAGTTATAAGATTAGTAAGTTACTCAGTAAGTAGCTAAAAAAAGTAGCTAGTTAAGTAACTTATCAGTTACTTACTCAATAAACTATTCAGTTACCAACTTAATTACTTAAATACTAACTTTTACTTAGCGGGTTACTTTCTAGTATTACGGTACTCAAAGACTTACTCGGTTACTCTGTAGCTTACTTGGTTAATCAGTTACTTGGTTCCCTACTTACTGTATAACTAAGAACTACATAACTAAGTAAGTAAAAAAGTAAATATTAAGGTCAGTAAGTTAATCATTAACATTGAAGTAACTTAGTATGTACCTAAGTTACTATGTTACCAAGTAACAAATAAGTAAATAAGTATGAAGAAATTAAGTAAATAAATAACTAAGGAACTATAAAAGTAACAAAGTCTGTGTACTTCAGGTACGATGAGGTCAAAGGTGGCTCTGATCTTCTGGCCAAAGCGTTCCTAAATGTCCTCAACGTTCCCATCTTCTTCAACTCCAAAGTGACCGAGGTCCACCGCTCCGGGTCCGGGGTCACTGTGCGGTACGACACACGTCATGGGTCGTCAGGTCAAAGCAACAGCGTTTCAGGCGACGCCGTCCTGGTGACCACCACGGCCAAGGCGGCTCTTTTTATGACCTTTGACCCCCCGCTGTCAGTCAGGAAGATGGAGGCCCTGAGGGGCGTTCACTACGCAAGCTCCACCAAGGTCATCCTGACCTTCAGAGAGCGGTTCTGGGATAGGGACGGCATCCAGGGAGGGAAGAGCATCACCGACGGACCAACACGATTCATCTACTACCCCAGCCACGGTTTCCCGGGCAACGACACCATCGGCGTCCTGTTGGCATCCTACACCTGGGCCGACGACTCACTCCTCTTCCTCGGCGCGAGCGACGAAGAGCTGATGGACATGGCTCTGAGAGACTTGGCCAACATCCACGGCGAGCACGTGTGGGAGCTGTGCACGGGCGTGGTGGTGAAGAAGTGGAGCCTGGACCCGCACAGCCTGGGCGCCTTCGCCTTCTTCACCCCCTACCAGTACCTGGAGTACTCCAAGGAGCTCTTCAGAAGTGAGGGCCGTGTGCATTTCGCCGGCGAGCACACGGCCACCCCTCACGGCTGGATCGAGACGGCCATGAAGTCGGCCATTAGAGCGGCGGCAAAAATCAACAAGCGCGCCATCAAAGAGTCACTGAAGGACGGAGCACAAGATGAACTGTGAGGTGTACTTTCAGGTGAGGTGTATAGTCTACACCAATATGATAATCATTTTATGCAATATTCCTTTTCATTTAAAGCTGACTATTGCCTTAGTCATGCTGTTGAACACATGGTTTCACAATGCAAATTCAGTCACCCTTTGAAGACCTGCTGTTTGGATGCGATGTAGTCTTGTGAGCCTTGAAATCACCCTGGTCATATGCCTGCTCTTCCTCCAATTCCAGCTTCATACCATAAACGAATCTACTCCGGCCTTTGTTCGTTTATCATGTCTGAAAACTCTGTGAGAGATATAGGCGCCTGTCTCCTGTTTTTGCGTCAGAACATGTTTTGACCTCCCTTGTTCTCCCAGGGCCTCTGTCACTGCTCTGGTTTTTGATTCTGCTGGTTTTAATAAACTTTGTATTATTTTGCAAGTATGTTTCAATGAAGATCCTTTTTCCACACCACCTTTTTCACCATCCACATCATAACCCGGGGAGACACGACACAGGATTTACTTTTACTCAGTTTTTTTAATTACTCAGTTACAATCTTAGTTACTTAATTACTCAGTTGATTACCCAATAAACTATCCACAAATGGTGAATGTGGTTAAATTGGCAAAAATAATCATGAAATATGGTGAAAAGAGGTTAAAAGTGACAATAATGGGTCAACATATGTGACATTAGGTGGAAAAGTGGTGGAAAGGGTTTATAAGTGTTTATAAGGCATTGGAATGTGATGTAGAAGTGTCAGAAATGTGAGTAATGTAGCAAAATACATTAGAAGGAGCAAAAATATGGCAAATGGTAAAAATAAGTAAAAATAGTATGACAGAGAGTGGACTTTCAAAAAAAAGAACCCAACTAAACCTCCCACACATGTTGACCAATCACATACTACTGGTTTCCTGGGTTTGAATAGTATGGGGGCTTGGTGGGGACACTTACATTTCACATTCAGTTTAAGCACTTTCTTACAACTACCGATTAAAATAAAAACATAAAACAGTTTTTTTTTATTGGTTTATTTAAAATCTATTGAACAAAGTAACTGAAACACAGTCTTATCAAACAAACTAAGGGGAACTACACACTACATAAATACATCATAAAGTACTCAACCATTTAGTGCAGGGGTCACAAACACGGTGTCCGCAGGCCCTCGGTAACCCTCAGGGACCATGTTGACCTGATGCCCCTGACATACCTGTGTGTGTGTCCAGAGTCCAGGGTCCAGAGGTCTAGCGCACCCAGAATTTAACCAATAACCATGTTAGCGTCTACCTGTGAGTGCTACTACATTTATTCTATGAGTGTTTTCTAACATGCTAATAATCCAAAGAGAAAGCATAGAGCCCTGTGCAGTGCATAGAGTTGGTCCCGGGAACAACTTTCCAAATCTATGATATTTACATTCAAGTTCACAGGTTTAAAATGTATATGTAATGGGGCGACCGTGGCTCAGGTGGTAGAGGGTCGTCTTCTGACCGAGAGGTTGGGGGTTCAATCCCAGTACCTGACTATGTGTCGAAGTGTCCTTGGGCAAGACACTGAACCCTAAATTGCTCCCAGTGGTCGACTAGCGCCTTGCATGTCAGTCCTGTCCCACTGGTGTGTGAATGTGAGAGTGATTGGGTGAATGAGCTGATATGTAAAGCGCTTTGAGACTGTTTCAGTGGTGATAAAGCTCTATATAAATCAAGTCTATTTAACCTTTACCATTTATACACTAGTTGAAAACAGCCCTGTGAGGAATTCCTAGTAAAGTTCATAAAAAATAAAATTTTCATGGGATTGAAATATACGGAGAGGTTCAGACTCCACACCTCTTAAAAGAATCGGAACCGGGAATTGTTAGGAATCGAATTCAAAACGAGGAATCAAAATCGTTAGGAATCAAAATCAGAATTGGAACAAGGAATTGGAATTGTTAGAAATTGAAATCGAAATGAGGAATCAGAATCAAAATCAGAATCGTTAGGAATTGTTAGGAATTTGAATGATGAATCAGAATCTTTAGGAGTCGAAATTAAAACGAGGAATCGGAATCAGAATCGTTAGGAATTTGAATCAAAACGAGGAATCAGAATCGGAACGAGGAATCGGAATGAGAAATCAGAATCTTTAGGAGTCGGAATCAAAACAAAAAATCAGAATCAGAATCGTTAGAAATCGGAATCAAAACAAGAAATCAAAACAAGAAATCAGAATCAGAATCAGAACAAGTAATTGGAACGAGGATTCGGAATCAGAATTGTTAAGAAATTATTAGGAATCGAAATCAAAACAAGGAATCAGAATCAGAATCATTAAGAATTAGAATCAAACTGAAAAATCAGAATCACAATCAGAATGAGGAATCAGAATCGGAATCGTCAAGAATCAGAATCGTTAGGAATTGAAATAGTTAGAAATCGGAATTGTGTAGAATCAGAATCAAAATAACAAATCAAAATTGTTAGGAATCGCAATCGAAATGAGAAGTTGGAATCGGAATCAGAGTCGGAACAAGGAATCGTTAGGAATCGGAATTAGCAGAATCCTTAGGAATCTGAATCGAAACGAGGAACAGGAATTGGAATCTTTAGAAATCGGAATCAAAATGAGGACTTGGAATTGGAAAGAGGAATCGGGGTAATTGGGAATCGGAATCGAAACAAAGAATAGGAGTTGTTAGGAATCATTTGGAAGCATTAGGAATTAAATCAAAAATGAGGAATCAGAATTGGAATCGTTATGAGGAATTGGATTCGAAACAAGGCATCGGAATCGCAATGAGGAATCGGGATCATTAGGAATCAAAACAAAACGAGGAATCATTAGGAATCGGAATAAAAACTAGGAATTGTTAGGAATCACAATTGACAAGAGGAATCAGAATAGGGATCGTTAGGAATCGGAGCAAGGATTCGAAATCAGAATTGAATTGAGGAATCGGAATCGTTAGGAATCAGAATCATTCAAATTCAAACAATACCCAACCCTCGTGGGCGGTTCTCACTTCCTGCGGCAGCATGGCAGCATTCCTGATCGGAGCAGGAAGAGAAGGGGGAGGAGCAACGTGCTGGGCAGACTGCACCAGTTCCCACCAATCATCAGCGTGCACTTCCACTGCGGGCTGAGCGTCAAGAATTGGTTCAGCAACAAAGGAACCAGCATTCCCACAAAGAACACCAACAGCACCACCATGATGGCCAACACAGTGTAGAAGGCCTTCAGCTTGGTCGGGTCCCGCCTGTGCGTGTGAGCCGGCCCTGGACCAATCAGAACCCAGAGCACTGAAAAGTTGCAGAAGGACACCACGAGCAGCAAGAAGACAAACACGGAGATGTAGAGGAAGTGCGGGAGGCAAGGAAAAGCTAAGTCCATGGCAGGAAACCAGAGCAGACACACCAGCCACGCACAACCAATGCCCATGTTCCTGAGCCGGACACCGCCCGCGTTCCTGAGTGCCCTGTAGGTGACAGGCTGCACCACAGCCAGGTAGCGCTCCACGCAGGTTAGCATGTGGAAGCACAGCTCTCCAGGAAACACCATACTGGTCATGTAGAACCCCGCCCTCTTGACCCGCTCGCTGTGGACCCCAGCCGCAATGAAGAGGGCGCCCAGGATGAACATCAGCTCGGTGAATGCAGCATGATATGTGAAGACGTCGATGTGGCTGGTGGTGGCTGAGGAGCGCTGGTGCCACCATCGCTGGAGGCCGACGGCGAAGACGAGCAGCGACGTTAGCAGAGACGTGACAAACTTAGAACCCATGAAGACCATCATGTTGGTGTTTCCAAACATCAGGCAGTTGTGGAAAAACACAAACTCTGTAGAGTTGGAGTTTACAGACATGTTGGTTTGTCCTGGAATGGAAACAAAAACAAAAGTCGTTAAATAGTCCTGGAACACTATTTCTCATTGAACAATTTTAACAGCATTATTACAAAATGCTAAAGTTCATGTAAAGCAGAAATAAATGTGTGTTATGAATTTGTTCCACCACAGAAACGTGTCATTGACCACTGAGCCAAATTTGAAAGATGAAAAATGTATAGTAAAAAGTATATAAAATTAGGTCTCAAAATCATGGAAAAACAAGCACTTCTCTGCTCTGAAACGCTGGGGGCGTGTCAGTTAGAGGAGCTGGAACCACGCCCACACACAATAAGGGCGGCGCCTCTGTGTACCAGAAGTGGGAGACTCGAGTCACAATTTTTGGGACTTGAGACTTACTTGAATAATTCTCTGAAAAGACTCGACTTGACTTTGGACTTGACTCAGACTTCAGCTTATTTACTTGAAATTACTTGAGGAAAACATGTGATTTTTTATGTATAAGAATGAACTATAAATGTTCTAATAAGACAGCAAAACCAAGCGCTATTTTTCCTTTTATGCATGTGTAAAGAATTGGCGCTTTCTGGATGCTGCCTGCCCAAAAACTGCAGTTCCCTCCGTAACTACACATCAGAAGCATCATGATTTCAGTTTTAGAGTGAGTCAGCATATTTTTCACTGTGAACTTCTGCAATTCATCTGGAGAATCAGTTTATCCACATGATAAAGATCATTACACACGCACAGGAAATGTTTGATTCAAAACACACAAAACCTGGAGACAGTGAAGTGCTCAGAGGACATAGATCAGTGATGATAGACTGTCAGGACCAGACTGACTTCACTGTCATCAAATAAATAAACTGCTATTCTTCAACAACTTAAATACACTTTGTGTTTTTTTTTTCTCACTTGTCTGCACATGCTGTCAAAGGTCAACACTACAAGAAGTGCAATCATTTTAAGACAGCAATGAATGTTTTGTTATTGCAATGAAGAGGAGTTGAATTACAATATAAGAAATGCCCAGATATCTTTCTAAGTTCTTTTAAAGCTTGTTCATCTTGGCCTAATTACATTCAATTAAAACTGGGAAAGTTTTTATTTTGTTTCCACGTTGATAAAAGATAAGATCAAAACATCACAGCAAAATAAATACATGTAGGGCTAGCACAAGATGGGAAAAGTTTTTATTTATTTTCTATTTCTTTCTGAACACTGCACTGCCCCCTAGAGGTAGTTCATACTGTACTACATATTTTTGAGGTGAATGAAAACTGAGTGCGTCAGATAGAAGGTGCACTATGACTTTGGTGCTATGCTACAAATCTAGATAATTATATCCTGGATTCATCTCCGTTAGCAGGATTCAACTAACCAAACATTGCCTGTCAGAGAGAAGCTGTCCTACGAAGGTCGATAACAACATGCTAATTTAAGCCAAGTGATTTCAGCCTCGCTACCTGCGCATTCAGATAAAAGGGGTGGAGCTTGCAGTGTCTGACCAATCAATGGAGAACCTGGCAAAGCGAGCGTCTTTACAGGAGTAACAGATTATGATCTTAAACAAATATAATGAATATAAATCTATGATGATAAATTGAAAATGCTGAATAGTTAAAATCCATAATTCAGACCAAAAACAACCCAGTTGTTACAGAAAAGGCAGGAATGAAAGAACCCAGACAGGAAGCTGCTGATACTGTTAATGTGTAAAAGCGTAAGATTTTTTATGATATTAATCTATTAGATGTATATTCCCATTCTTATTAATATCATAAATAATGTGACGCTTTTAAGCATTCACAGAGTCAGCTGATGAACCCTGTGTTGATGAGTGAAGTTATATATTAATTCATTCATTTAATATAACTTCATCCATCCGCACAAACGATGAAGACACAGGCTTCATCAGCTGACTGATGCTATATTTGATAGTTTATTGACCAACAAGCCCTTTCAGTCTCAGTCTTTGTTTGTTTATGTTTGTTTATTTGAGCAACATAAAAAAAACATTTTACGTACAATACACAACACGTATTCAAAGGAGAAAATGCTCATAAGGAGTAGGCAGAAATTCAAGGTACTTATAGGTTCACAAAAAACATTTTAAAACTTCACATTTTGTGTTTCAATATAAGGATACTATACAAACATGTACAGTGCATATACATATACAGTTATTTTTTATTGTTTGTTTATTTGTAACCAAAGTAATGGAAAAATAAACCAGAATATTTTCTTTCTTAAAATGTTTTTGTGGTCTGTATTCTGTCGATAAAAACTCTTGTGAATAAAATCAAGACATTCAGAAAGATATTTAAACAGGTAGGGATTTAAGTGGTTTATCGAGGGCACAGAGCAGGTAAAATATAAAGACTCATAAGATAATACAGAAAGTAAATGCCATCATTTTTTCCATCCGCGGACCGCATTCACTTTCTGGCACCCGATCACTTTTTGGCGCCACAGGGTTCTATTCTCCCATCTGGACTTAAGCACTTTTTTACACGCCTGCAGTTACGCATTTCTCCCCTACGTGTAAGTATAGCAAAAGCGCGTGTCTGTGAATGAAGGCGGGCTGAAAGAAAGGAGGCGGTGATGTCATTTTTTTGGGATGTCTAGAAATCACGGAACATGGAGTTTTCCCAACGCAACGAAAATGATAAAGTTCACTTTTATTTTGAAACGCCTTCATTGATAAACAATGTAACAGGTTGATTTGATCAGATTATTGATCAGATTATTGCTTCTGTCTGAGTCACAGTTAAAATCGCTCCTTGATCATCATCATCACCATCATCATCATCATCATCACTGTAAAGCGTGACAGAGTTAGATGATGTAGATATGATGTAATAACGCGTCCACAGATCGTCCTGCTTTAATACAGAGAGATGTTTACAGTGAAACAGAACTATTAACTTCCATAATACACAGTTTTAAATATAAATAGTTTAAAGTGACCTGAGCCTCATTAAAATATGTGTGGGAACAGTTTGTGTTCCATCCTCATCTGCATATGACAGCATGTTTCACTCTGTAGTGGATCAAACTGTGACCAACGTGGACAGAAGTCTGTGTCTGTCACAGTTTTAATTAATCACACAGCAGCAGCTGAGTGATCACAGCTGCTGCTGCACGACACATGAGTCTGTGTGGCTTCAAATGTAACTAAGTCCATATTTCTAGTGTAATATAATGTTTCACCTTATGGGGGCGCTGCACTTATTCCAGGGTTAGAAGAACGTAAGAGGAAAAGGACTTACGCACACCGGAGAATACAAGTAAAGCCAGATTTGAATGGGAACACCCACATTTCAGGGCTGCTCCACCCACAGTGCGTAACTGGGATGAAGGCGCGCATCGACTGACTTAAGTACAGGAGGACAATAGCATACAGCCAGAAACAGACTTTTTGGACTTACGCGCATGGGAGAATAGAGCCCTTACCTAGTTACTATTTTAACTCATTTACCGAGTTACTCATAAAAGTCATAAAAACGAAAATGTTTTCAAAAACAAATTGTCTTTTATTTCCCCAAAAATAAGGTGCATGTTGTATTTTGAAGGTAGAGGCTTAGATTTATTAGATATTTATATGAAAACCACTGTTATTTGTCAGGTTAACAGTATATCCACAATATGTGGTTATAATGGGAGTCAATGGGACCAAATCGGTGCCAAACACAGTATCGGTACATTTTATATCTCCTGTATTGTACATCTGATGGGTTTATGAACATGATATTAGCAGAAAACTGTCTGAAGTTCATACAATTAGTCTTTAAACTGAATGAGATATTGATCATTTAAAAGACTGAATAAACTTGTTTGGTCCCTAAAGGGGCCTCGAGGCTTAAATAAAGATAAAGGTTTTTCAAAGTGACACTCACCCGCCTGCTGTAGAGTCTGTGAGATCTTTTATGACAGATTTATCTCAATCATACGTTGTACGTGGACAGATGCTGAGAAAAGTAAGGGTCAGACCATCTTCCACGTTCCACTCAGATGATGGAATCGAAGGATTCAAACGCCTCATTTGTCTCGTGGTACGAAGTCGGACAGGATGTAAAGCAGCTGAAAGCACTGAGCAGACCACATTCAAATCACGCTGCTGCACAAACACACGTTTGAATAATGACACACAGAGAACAAGCCTGCACTCCTTTACCTAGTGAGTTAGTGTTAGCTTAACTGTTAGCACGTGAACTAGTTTAATATGTAAGAAACAGGAAACAACCATCTATATCAGTGTGAGAAATGACTGAAACACATCAGAAACACTGTCTACACACTGACACACAATGGTGCGATCGCGTCTCGGGAGTACTAGCATTAGCATTAGCCTACAAATAGTATCAGCCTAGCATTAACATTAACCGAGCATTTGTTTAGCATTATCTTAGCAAAAACATTAACCGACCATTCACTTAGCATTAACCTAGCATTAACATTAACCTAGGTAGCAATATTCTTTCCCATCATTAGATAGCGCTGTAACAAAGAACATACAGTAGCAACAACACATGTTGGTGATACAAAATGAAATATTGAGTAAAAACTATACCAATGTCAACCAATATTACATTTTTGTTGACTCACGTTTCCGCTCGTTCTCTGCGTGTCGATTTTTTGGCATGGTACAACCAAAGGTGATTTGTAGAATAGTAGTTATGGTAGCAGTAGTAGTAGTAGTAATAGATACTACTCAGATACTCCTCTCTTGTCCCGTTCGGTTTAACCCGCGTTTATCATGACATCATCAGTTAAAACATTCTAACTGGAACTCAGATGACATCAATGTTGGTGATATCATCAGTGTTGTAAAACAATGCGGGCCAGAACCAATCACTGGAGAGCCCACCCCCACACCCCACCCATTGGAATATTAGGACATTGGTCCTACTTCTCCAGTGATGATGTCATCAGTCTTACCGCGACAGTGATGATCTCATCCCTATGTTCCAATGTTGTTATCCAATCACTGGAGAGCCCACCCCCACGCCCTCTTAGCTCAGTCCAAATTACTCGGGGTATGCGCAAGCCGTTGACAAAGTTTCAGGTTGATCAGACACTGAGTCGGGGAGATATTCGTTCCACAAACATACACGCACGCAGACGTTCCTTGCTTTTATAAATAGACTAGTACAGTGCCCGTCGGAAGTACGTATTCATATAGTGGGAGCTTAAGTAGAATTGTTAATTATGGGCATAATAATAACAACATACTCAGTAGCATTATAAAGGGGGATATTTGCAGGTGCAAAGTAAAACAGCGTGTGCAATTTCCCAGGTTTTAATTCTATGGGACATGCTGATGCATGATGAATGTGTTGTTTTTTTTTTCATTTGGTGTATTTTTCTGTAATGTATGTTTTTTGGAGTCATTATGTGTATTTTTGTATCTTTCCATTTTTTGTTCAATTATTGTTTTTTGTTGCCATTGTAGTGTGATTCTGGAGTCATTTTGTGTATTTTTTTGTTTGGTTTTTTGGTGTAGTTTTGTGCATTTCTGTTGTCATTTTAGTGTTTTTTTTTTTGTATAAATATTTAGTTTTGTGTATATTAAGTCATTTTCATATTTTTGTTGTCGTTTGGTGTATATTTCTGTAATATATGTTTTTTGGAGTCATTTTGTGTGTTTTTGGAGCCTTTTGTATATTTTTGTGCATTTCTGTTGTAATTTTGTGTACTTCCTCTATAAATATTGTTTAGTTTTTTGTTTTACGTCATTTGTGCATTTTTTGTATAATTATTGTTTTCCGTTGCATTTGTAGTGTGATTCTGGAGTCATTTTGTATCTTTTTTAGTGTGGTTTTTTGCATTTCTGTTGTCTTTTGTGTATTTTTTATATAAATTATTAGTTTTGTGTATTTTGAGTCATTTTCATATTTTTGTTGTTGTTTAGTGTGTGTGTGTGTGTGTGTGTGTGTGTCACCAGTCCATCCACGTGTACCTGTCTAACGTTCACTAAACGTATCTATTGTCAGTAGTTCGATGTAGTGTCAGGTGTGACGTGAGTGAAGCTGCAGTGATCAGGTGACCTTCACTATGTAACATGTAAACACTTAGATCTGACTCAGAGCGTAACGCTACAGTCAATACCACCCTATGGACGGGTGTCGTGACACAGACTGTAACTGGACTAAATGGTGGTCCGTTATACACTCACACACTTAAATACTTGCACACATGTCACGTAGGCAGTGATCGATAGTGAAGAAAAAAAGGGTTTAACTATAATTTAAACCTGTGGTCATGGGAAAAGAGTTCCTTTGAGCTGCGGAAAATTAAACCAATCAGCAAAAGTGTCTGGTTGCGAGAAAAAGTTCTTGGTACTAAAAACATACAAAGACAATATGTGGTTGAAGCTTAAAAGCTGAAAAACTGAACAAAAGTAGAAAATCTCTTAGATTTTAAAAGAGTTGGATGACGTCTTTTGACTCGTTGAGTGTTTCTATTGGAATTTTGGATCACAAACCCGATTGGCTGATCAAAACATGACAGCAAAAAAACAAACACATTTTATATCAAGTCGTAATAGATCTTTATAACCATTCCTGTATTGATTAACAACATTCACATTATGCCTAACATATTTAACTATAAAGCATTTCTGAAAAATGATATTAATTAGTTTTAATTTATCACCAGAACCAACAAAAGGGCGAGTTTGTTAAAGATAAATGACTACTTTAAACATGTGTTTAATCCAGACGGTAACATATAAAGATAAATAATAAGAATATAATTCACATAAATGGTCAGTATGGCATACAGAACAAAGAGACACATGAAAAGGTCCATTTTAAACATTAGTGGATATCTTTGGAGGTTCAATCCTGGTGTCCTTACATTTCTTTCTCTGCTGCTGTTTTTTGACACTGGGGAGAGTTCCTATGATTTAAACCAAAAGGTCAAAGCTGAAGCTGTTGGGGAACAATAAAGTTAGTGGCTAACGGAACTGGTCGTTGGGTATATGGAAAGGTCTGATGTTAGAAGGAGGTTTCTCATGAGTCCTGTGTTTTGAGTTTAGGTCATCTCCTACCCTGGATAAACTCCACAGGTTGATGGAGGACGTCTTCCAGTAAACCCTCAGTGGCAGCATGCTTGTTTTCTAGCTTTGAGGACAAACATAACGGGTAAGATGAGGCCGCTGGGTAAAGCTAACCAGTTTAAGATAAATATAACCAGGCAGCGGGTATCATAGCCAATTTCCTCTTGCTTATTTAGAATAATAGAAGCCACCATTCCGAGTAAGAACAGCAGCAGAACCACCAATATGGCCGAAACTCTGTGGAAGGCCTTCAGCTTGGATAGGTCGACCCCCTGTCTGTCCCCCGGCCCTGGACGAATCAGGACGCAGAGGACGGAGAAGCTGCAGAAGGAGACAACAATAATGGCAAACACCAGAAAGCACATGAACTCGACTTCAGGTATGGAAGGAAAGCAACGATTGACTATAAGAATCCATCCAATGCAGACAATCCAGATCAAGCCGATGCTGACGTTTCTGATTCTGATGCCTCTGGACTGCTTGAGCCCCCTGTAGGTGATGGGGTGAACTACCGCCAGGTAGCGCTCCACACAGGTCAGTATGTGGAAACACACCTCTGAAGGTAAAATTAAGGAATTTATGTAGATCCCTGCTTGCTTCAGCCCATAATGATCTACATACTCCCCGCAGAGGTAGAACACGCCTCCCAAAGAGAACAGCAAGTTTATGGTCCCCAGGTGGTAGATGAAAACATCAGAGTGGCTCACTGTTGCAAAGGAGCGCTGCTGCCACCATCGCTGCCAGGTATGGTAGAGGATGAAGATGGAAAGAGGCGTGTAGGTGCAGATCCTGGCAAAGAATTGAGCAATGTTTATATTGCGGAGTAAGGGAGTGCTAAAGCATACATCAAAGAAGGATAAGTCTGTGTCGTTGGACGCCATGTCTTTGGATCAGGACCTTTGCAGAAAGAATCAAGAAATACAATTACTCAGACAGTAATCAAACCATTTCACAAGGTATTTAAAAATGTTTTTCCAGTAAGGACCAACGGTAACAATTCTACAAACCGCGCCTCTTTTTCGAAGTGTTACGATTTGTCAATCATATGTGAGTTAATTAGCAGTGTGGATCATTTGAGGCCTTTAATACAACATCTCTCCTACGTGCCGTATATTGTCAACTGAACATTCCAAACATCTTAAGATGTTCTCTGAGGTTCACGATAGTCTTTACTTGGTTCCGTCAAAGCAACAGATCGGTTTTGCAAACTTGTGCTGACACAGCAAAGGTGTAACGACACTTCTGGTCAGATTAACCAAACCAAGAAGAACAGTGAACCAGCAGATGGGAGGGAGTCAATATCTGAGTTAGTTGATCAGGTTTCCTTTTGATCAAGAAAGCGTTGACTCACAACCACACTGGACTGTATTCCCTGCCCACCTGTCCATGTCATCATATCCAACAGTTTGACACCCTTACCGGAGAGATATATCCACATGTATGAATACAAACTACTCACCTTACGGCTGACCTTTAACTCCAAACTGCTCCTGTTGTCCTTGTCTGAGTGTCTGGACGTGTCCCCGTCCCTGCAGTCTGTGCTTTTCTATGACTATCAAACCACCTCAGTTATCTTCTTCACACATTTGACAGGATGCAAATTTGCTGCATGTAGCGGCCACTCTCTATTCAAATCAGGCTTGTGCTGAGCTGCTGTGGCTTGGAGACCAACCTTCAATGTTGACTGAACCCACGGTGAAGGAAGGGTCAGGCACAGATTTAGGAGTGTGAGGAACAATTGGGAGGTTAACCTCTTCAGCACCAACGGACCCACCGGCGGAGGCAGCTCCAGCTTCCCTGACTCTCACAGGTCTAAATGTTGTAAAGAATGAATGAAATCACACATTCTATACCTCTCCGTAATCCTCAGAAACTATAGAAGCTAAAACTGTAGCCAACCCACATTCAGAACAAAAAACCACAGCACACACACCAGGCCATTATGTTCAAAGAGAAAAAAATTGACAACTCAGCAAACTCGGTCTTTTTTCACTGCTGTGAGTCACAAAATAAACACAAATCTCTATAACAAACACCTATGTGAAACTACAGGCTGAGTTGAAACCACTGATATAAAGGTTGGGTATGTTACGTACCAAAACAATGCCACAAAATCAGAAAATACACAGTGGAAAAAGTCAGCAATAATGATGAATTGTGTCTTTCCTTTGTTGTTTCTTATTAAAAGTTGCTCCAATGTGCATAAAACTCTATATTTTAAAAAATCCAAATTGTGTCACAAGATAGATACCGCCATTACACACATCTGAGCACTTCTCAGCCGAGAAATCAGTCCAATGAGGCGCATAGCTCTGGTGTGTAAAATGGCCGTTCCCTATTTAATCCAGCTGTGATTGGCCAGGACTAAAGCCCACCCCTATAGTGTTTGATATCACCAATTTCTACAGGTTCTGAGCTGCACAACGCTGTCAATCATTCTGATTGGTCAAAGCACTTGACAATAACATCCATGCGTAACAACTTACGCTTCAAAAAGTGGAACGGAAAATAGCATTACGCATGGCACTGCAGAAACCTGAATAAAAATGGATATGTGTTTATTTCAAGCCAAATTGCAACATCTAGTGGTCAAACATAAGACTAACATTGATTGGAATTAATTTGACTCACAGATTGCCGTTACACACTTGTTTCTAAGCTTGTGGAAAACTTTGGCACAATTTTGGCAAAGTGGGCTTCAGCTTGAACTTTTTTGTACAAAAACACATGTATCTTTGGCCTTTTTGCTTTAGAGACACTTCAACATTGGTTTCCTTCTATAAAACTACAAAAACAACACTGAGACAGGGCTTTTAATGGCAGCATTATTATTATTTTACTTTCTATGTCAGAGTTGAATGGATTTCTTACTGTATTTTGGCATTCCTCCAAGTCTCTCCCTCCGTCATTCTCCCCACATGCAACTTCATCTTCCTCCCGGACATGCCGAGTCTCACCACTTGCCCCGTTTTTTTCATCGTTTTATCTCACCATCGCCACACTCTCAATATTCCACTCAGGTTCCACACATAATCTGGCTGAGTGTGAGCTGCTGTGCTGCTGTATGCTGCTGTGAACTTCAGCATCAACTCTGTAGCACCATTTTCTGTCTCACAAACTAATTTCCTCTCCCTCTGAGCTCTGCCTATAATGGGTGAGCTCTCATCCAAAGGTGCGCTGCTGTCACTTACATAGCACCAGGTGGTCAATACATCATTGTGCAAGTTAGATATTCACTGGGGAGCTTTGTCACACCGAAAAACACAATCGATGTCTACAGACGTCAATGGCACTCAATGAGTTAATGAGAAAATGTTCACTGAGGAAGGAGAAGAGATGAGAGAAAAAGTTAGGAGAATGTAAGGTTTGTTACTAAGGATGGGAAAATAAAATATCAAGCTGTTAAATTGTCATTAACAGTACAAGTGTTATCG
The DNA here is from genome assembly GCF_900634775.1 of Gouania willdenowi. Classification (NCBI taxonomy): domain Eukaryota; kingdom Metazoa; phylum Chordata; class Actinopteri; order Blenniiformes; family Gobiesocidae; genus Gouania; species Gouania willdenowi. The sequence continues at coordinate 87,423 of NC_041061.1, forward strand.
CAATATTTTTAAATATCTGGATACAACAAGGGGTGCAGCAAGCTTTAAGATTTTCTTGAATGAGCATGTGTTTTCAATGGCAGGAGATTTCGTTGATATCCAAAGGTAAAAGCATGGTTATGTTTTAAACTGCATTTTTTTATGGTCTATATTGTCTCGTGAACCTTAGATGTCGCTTCACCCCATCTTTTTGAGATACCAGAGAACTTATCAGAAAGAACCAGCCAGGCTGAAAAATGATTCAACACATTCCGTCTTTATTCACACGTAAAAAGATAAATACATTTAATATCTCACTCAGTACACTGACGACACCATGCTATGTTAATTAGTCATAATACAGATAAAGTGGAACTTTATGTTCTCAAGTGTCTGGACTTTAAAAAGGTGTGGATGAACAACCTGAGGAAATCAAGGTTTAACTATTCAACATCCATCAGTACTTTATACCGTATATAATGTCTCGTGTTAGTTCTGTGATACATTGTTAGTCAGTAGAGCCGACATTCAGGTAAACCTGCAGTGGCAGAATGCTTGTTTTCTAGCTTTGAGGATATACAGAGCAGGTAAGATAATGGAACTTGGTAAACCCAACCACTGTGACAGAAGTATGCTCAGGCAGCGAGTATCATAACTGATTTGCTTGTGCTTATTCAGAATAAGAGAAGCCACCATTCCGAGTAAGAACAGCAGGAGAACTACCAAAATGGCCGAAACCGTGTGGAAGGCCTTCAGCTTGAATTTGTCAACCCCCTGTCTGTCCCCCGGCCTTGGACGAATCAGGACGCAGAGGACGGATAAGCTGCAGAAGGAGACAACGATAACGGCAAACACCAGTAAGCACAGGAACTGGACATCAGGTAAGTAGGGAAAGCAATAATCGACTAAAACAATCCATCCAATGCAGGCGAACCAGGTCGAGCCGATGCTGATGTTCCTGATTTTGACGCCTCTGGACTGCTTCAGCCCCCTGTAGGTGACAGGGTGAACTACAGCCAGGTAGCGCTCCACACAGGTCAGCATGTGGAAACACACCTCTGAAGGAAAAATCACGGAGTTAATGTAGATCCCCGCTTGCTTCAGCCCAGCAAGATCTACATACTCTCCACAGAGGAAGAGCACGCCTCCCAAAGCGAACAGCAGTTGGAAGGGCGCGAGGTGGAAGGTCAAAACATCAGAGTGGGTCACCATTGCAAAGGAGCGCTGCTGCCGCCATCGCTGCCAGCTATGGTGGAGAATGAAGATGGACAGAGGCATGTAGGTGCAGATCCTAGTGAGGAGCAGGGCGATGACGTTTAGGTGCGTTGAAGGGGCCAAGCAGTATTCATCGAACATTACGTGAGTGTCATTGGCCGCCATGTTGATGTTTTCAGGACCTTTACAGAAAGATACAAGACAGAACAGAAATGAACAGGAATCAGAACTTGTTCCTCCAACATCATTAAGTCTCTATTAGTAAAACCTAGAACATCAGATTTAATGTGAAGCTCTCAACAAAGACTGGTCGCCAGACTTTGATGAAAAGGTTCTACCCTGAGTATATGGAAGTATACTAAGAATTAGTCAAATAAAATCATGGTTAGCTTTCAAACTATTTTATTTTGGTCTTTTTCCTTTCCAAATATATCGCCACGCCCCATCTTCTGAGATACCAAAGAACCCTGGCATCACTATCGAGCTACACTCACGTCTATCCATCAAAAAGAACCAGCCAGAATGAAATGTGATTCAACACAATCTGTCTTTATTCACACTCAGAAATAATATGTTTCATGTCTTACTCAATACGCAGACGTTATACAGATAATGTGAAACTTTATGTTCTCAAGTGTCTAGACTTTAAAACGTTGAGGTTAGATGCTTCCGTAGCCTCGTCATTCTAACATTAGATAACAAATACCAAACAAACTACCTGAGAAAATCAAGGCTTAACTATTCAACATGTGAAGCACAAAACAAAGACCGGTTGTCAGACTTTGATCCACATTTGATGATGCAGCCCTAAAGCCTACCTGTCTTACCTACCTATCTATCTACCTACCTGTCTATCTTATCTGTCAGAGTAGATTTCTTCAACAATGCTCACCTTACTCTTGATCTTTAGCTCTACGCTGCTTGTTTTGACCTCGGTCCGTGTCTCTGTGTTTATCCAACCACCTCAGTTATCTTTGTTCGCTCATTTGACAGGATGCAAATGAGCTGCACACACCAGCTGCACTCTATTTAAATCAGATCTGTGCTCAGCTGTTGCAGTTTAGGCTGCCATTTAGTGTTGTTCACTAAATTATGACACCTTTGGAGCTATGTTGGCATTTTTTGGATTAGGTGGACTGATCTAGTGGGGTTAGGTAGGGATAGACATCATGTCATGTCATAATAATGTCAGCATAATGTCAGCCGTAATTATAAAACTTCAAGTAAAGTGTTACCAAATATTATTTGATTTCCATGTGTGTGATACCATTGAAAAGCTTAGAAATCCCCTTTTCACAATCTGTGAATAACTCAGAACGCTCCGTGGCAACTTGTCACAAACGTGTGAATAAGAGAAGTCAGACAGTATTAAAAGCAGATTTTTAATAAAGAGCAACACAACAGTGACGTTTATTTATATTTATTGTGAAAAAAACAACTTTTGTCTCACTAATATCTGTGTTCTACTAAAACTGGAACACAGAGAGGAGCTCTGCTATCTGACGAGCTTCAGGTCAGGTTGTGCTTGCAGCACGGCAGCCTCCTGGTGCGATGCAGGTAGAGCAGCGGCAGCAACAGACTGCCAGGGAGGTTGAACCACACGGAGAGCGTGCGCAGGCCGCACTGAAGGCTGTTGTTGCCATAAAATGAGATGCTCAGCAGGTGGGTGATCAGATTAATCCCAAACCTCAAACCCAGCACGGACATGATGATCAGGACTGTCTGAAGGGCCCGAGACCTCGCCGGGTCCAGCCGCGCCCTGCCCCCACCCACCTCCCCGGGGCGCGGGCGAATCAGAACGCACAGGATGGAGACGCCAATGAAAGCCACAATAATCGCAGAGAGCGCCATCTGCAGGACAATCAGGACGTTGAACGCCGGATATATCTTCATCAGCCAGACGACGCAGAAGCCAAAGAAGCACAGCAGCCAGATGGCCGCCGTGCTGCCACACCTGAAATAAGCCCCGCCCCCCTGCTTCAGCCGTAGGTAGGTAATTGGATGAACCACTGCCAGGTAGTGCTCCACACACACCAGGATCGGAAACAGCATCTGTGCGTACCACGGGAAGGTCGCAATCATCAGATAAAAGAGCGACACGTCGTAGATCTGCATCACAACGCAGTAAATGCTCAGTGCCGAACCCACGGCCCCCACCAGCTCCATGACCGCCATGTTATAGGTGTAGAGGTTGGAGGGGCTGAGGACAGCGAGGGAGCGCTGATGCCACCACTGACGGAGTCCCAGACCGAGGACGAAGGTGGAGAGAGGGAACATTAGGGTCACGTTTACAGTGTTGAAGGCGTTGAGGCCGTGCACGGCCGCGGTGTAGTTCAAACACATCCTGTACATGAAAATATCAAGGGAGGTCAGGTAGGAGGAGGAAGTGTTGGACGCCATGTTGGGACGCCTGAAGAGGAGACACACGTGTGAGAAGAACACAACAACAACAACAAAAACCAGGAGCAACGGTTTCAATGAAGCATTCAGTCTGATTTTTAGATCATTTAGTAAGTTTTTACATTATTTGGCAGCTCTTCAAGTCAAAATGACAACTTGTGTTGCTTTTTGTTGCTCTGAAAAATTTGTTAAAAATGTTTACAGAAAAAGGATAAAAACAGTTGTGACCCAAAAAATTATCTATAACCACCGGGGGTGACAGTTGCATCTCTGAGGTTTGTTAGCGAGTAAATCACAGACTGTTGAAAACACACAAACCATGAGAATAGAAGTCCTTCAACAGTGATTTACTCACTAACTTCAGCCACCAGAGCGTGTTAGCACACTGTTTAAGGGAGAGTAAAGGTCTCTAAGAGGAGCTCTTCTTCTCTGCTTCATTGTCTATTACCAAACTTCTAGTATTTTTGTGTTTTTTTTTATCTTTTACTGTTATTTTCTGTAATGTTGTAATTCTTTGAATTCTTGCTTTTGTTTTGTGTGTTTACCGAGGGCTGAATGTGGCCCCTGGGCCCCCGGTCGCCCATGTCTGGCCTAAGGTCTATTTTTGTTAAAGTTTTTGACAAAGTCAATGAAACACTTTTTGATGTAATCCTGCAAACAGACAAAAAACAAATAAACTAACACCGGTGAAAATAGACATGTATAAATGAGGAGGAATATCAGAGCGTTTTAACCGCTCTAGGATACGTTGAACCCTAAAGCTCTAGAATTATGATCGTCTTTGATTAAAAACACATTGCAGGTTCTATTTAAATGATGACTTTTACTTCTAGGTCAGTTTGGTATCTACATGTTAGTATGAGTAAGGAAGCAAACATCTGTATATCATCAGTCTTCTACAGGTTTAACACAAAGACAAACATTACTCATTGAAACCAAACAACTGGAGGCAGAGAAACGTCTGATAAGAGTGAAACACATAATGACATTAACTGAGCACATCACATCCTCTGTCACATGATACATTTATTAAAAGTTAGAATAATGAGGAGAAAACTCACCTGAGAGTAAAGGCTGATGCACATTAATGTTACGTGTTGATGCTCAAGCCGCCTGACGCCGTGTTTTTCATAATGGACGTGGTTACACACACCATCAGTGCAGCTGCTTCCTCTTAATGATGATGATGATCTTTAAAAACCATTCAAGGCGAGGGCCCCTCGGGGGTCCACACCGGTGCAACACTTTGGTGTAGGATCATCATGGGGAGGGGGGGGTCAAGTCCCCGATGGGACCGACAGCCCAAAATGGAAATGGAATGGATGGATGTGGGTGTATTGGACAAACTCGTCACCAGATGCCTTTAAGAAGAATATATTTTAAACAATTCAAGCCCATTTTTGCTTATTTTTTTACCCTTTTTCTGTAACTAAACTCACCAAATTTTAACCTATTTTCATCACTTTTTCTTGCCATATTTTTTGCTCCTACATTTCTCCCATTTCTGACACTTCTACATCACATTTTAATGACTTTTTTACACATTTTTTCTACTTTCCAGACATGTTCAGCACTTATAAACCCTTTCCACCACTTTTACACATAATGTCACATATGTTGACCCATTATTGTCACTTTCATTTTGCCAATTTAACCACATTCTAAAAATGCCAATTTAAAATAAATGTTCCAGTATTGACACTTTGAACCTGTTTACCACTGTCTGTTTTTTCCCACTCTAATTTGCAACTTTTAACCAATTTCTGTGGATTTTAAAATCCTATTTCACCACCTTTTCCACCATATTTGGTCAAATTGAACCCATTTTAATTCTGATTAAAAAAAGAATTTCCATCTTTAAGATGACTATTTAAACTTTCTGACACTTCATCACATTTCAATGCCTTTTCCACATTTAGGACATTTTCAGCACTTATAAACACTTCACACTTAACGTCACATGTTGACCCATTATTGTCACTTTTAACCTCTTTTCACTACATTTTATTTTTTATTTTTGCCAATTTAACTGCATTCACGATTTTTAATGCCCATAGTTTAAACTGAATTTCCCACATATTTTTAAATTCCATTACCCACACTTTGCAACTTTTAACCAATTTCTGTGGTTTTTAAAATCCCATTTCACCTCCTTTTCCACCATTTTTGTTAACTTTGAACCCATTTTATTAGTGATTAAAACCATCTTTAAGATGAATATAATAATAATAATAAACGTTCCTGGATAACAGTGGATATTATTCAGATGAATAAATAAATGTGGTTATCACAGATTCATAGAACAATGGACCATCATTTTACTGACTTTATGAAAGCCCTCCCCTTTATTATTACTGTAGATATACAACATATAGAGTGTGCATACCTGACTGTTTTACTCCCTCTCAGCTGGTTTTTCTGCCCGCTGAGATTTGCATGATGCAAAAACAGCCGTGTGGTTTCTCTGATGAAAGCTTTTTCGATGCATCATTGTCACTGTGACGGGCTCAGGGTCCACACTAATGACTGATTGGAATCATCCTTAGAAACAAAGTCAAGATCGTTGGTGAGTACAAAAAAAACCTCCATGAAATGAATAATCCAGTCTTTATTAAACGTTGTGGGATAATTGACTTACATTTCAGAAACGCCTCTCAATGACTACCTTTAAATTGGCCAATTAGGAGAGAGAGAATCTTTCATGATGTGAACTCTGTCTTTGGTTACAATTTGGTCAAAATCTATGTTGTAATCTTGCAAACAGACAAACAAACGCTGGTGAATACAGTATATTGTCTTTTTGGACTAAAAAAATCAAAGTATTTTAGGAAACCTCACGTTTGACATTGAACGTGAATTTTTAAATCAAAAAAACTGAACAAACCTGACTTTAGTTTCATACTGATTCATGTTTTTCTCATTTCCAGTGTGAAATTATATCCAACTATTAATTGTACGAACATTGTAACGTGTGAGAACAATGTCCAGTAGTTGAAGTCACACAGTTGCATTTAATACAAACTAAACAGGAACAAATGCTGATCAATAATAAATACTGTAAATAAACAATGTAAAAAAAAAAGCAGCATGTGTGTATCAATCAGGAGAAAATAATATAGAGATCAAAAAATCTAATTAAATTGTTCATTTGAAAAATTGTTTACATTTATTCTGCAAATTATGTTTAAAGCTCAATAAAACATTTTTTTAACCAATTATTATAAATAAAATAATAATAATAATAATAAAAATTTAAAAAAACTGATTCAAGATAAAAGTAATGTAACCAAACTGAAATTTAAAAGAACAATTAAAGCGAGTGTGTTGAGGAAATATAATGAAAGATGTTTAGTGTAACTGCCATAAAAGGTATAGAAAACATCAAATATTTACTGAATTGTTGGCCGACAGCCATTTTATTAAAATTCTTTTTTGTTGTTTATCATATTGTTGATGTTTTCTTTGTAAATTATTTCAAGATTTGGGAATATTTGTGTTTACATTGATTTATTTTTTTGTTGTTAATCAATGAATGAAAGAAAAATGAATGTTAAATGATCTATAAATCAGGCTGAATGTTTCACTCCTATAAAAAACAATGGGATGTTTACAGGCAGTGGGGCCGTGTGACATCATCAATCACGTGATGGAGGAACACAGGCTGTAAAACTGTAAAGAAGTCCCATATTTAAAAGAAAATGTAATTAATATGGTGCAAAATAATGTGTTTGGTTAGACATACAGTAGATCTACTAATAAGGACATTTAGAATATTGTAGGACAGTTTTGTAAAAAGAGTGGAGGATCACTTTAAGGAGGGGAGATATTTATGATGCCTTCAATGATTCAAAATGATTTGAAAATGTATAAACTAAAGAACAAACAACACACTTAGATCAGGATACTTACTTGTTTTTCTTCTGTCTTTGCTTACAGAAACTCCAACATGTTTTCCAACACCTTAGAGTGGGTGGAGTACAACACCACAGAGTGGGTGGAGTCCAACACCACAGAGTGGGAGGAGTCCAACACCACAGAGTGGGAGGAGTCCTACACAACCAGCTTCATCCTCTGCTTAAAAATCCAGCTGAGCTCAAAAGTGTCGCTGTCTCTCGCCGTCGCCCACGTCCTCCTCCTCCCACTCTTCATCTACATCCTCTACATCGAATACCCGCGATGGAGGAGGCGGTGCTCCTCTAGCTCTGACGCGGCCCACGGGGACGTGCTGACCTTCAACGACATGACCCTGCAGCTCATCAGTATCGCAGGCTTCTGCTGCTTCCTGTCGGGCGTGGCCAGGCGCCAACAGGAGCGTCTGATGTCTTTGGGAATGGACTTGCACTTCTTTGTCTCGCCCGGTCAGTCGCTGTTGGGTGTGCTCACCTGTGTGGAGCCCTACCTTGCCATAGTCCATCCGATCAGCTACCGCGCTCTGAGGCAGGCGGGCGTGGTCCAAGTCAGAAACGTGGCAGTGGCGTGTGTTTGGCTCTTCTGCTTTGTGATGTTCGCCCTCTACAAAGTTCTTCCCACAGCGCTAATGACCGTCACCGATTGGACCGTGCTGAGTGTCTTTCTGGCCGTCGTCTCTCTGTCAAACCTCTCCGCCCTGTCAGTCCTGATTCGCCCGCGGCCTGGAAATGGCGCCGGCTGCTCAAGGCAGACCAAGAAGAAGGCCTTCCTCACCATCACTGCTGTGATGCTGGTCCTTTGGCTCAGGTTTCTTGGTGCGCTGACCAGGAGGGTTCTGTACGTCTCGGTTGGCGCCACCACCTGTTCCATGGCGTCCATCAGCGGTTGGCTGGTTTTTCCCGGGAATCTGATGCTGCCACTGCTCTACCTGCAGAGGGCGGTGAAACTGCCACGCTGCAAACACAACAGCTCATAGAGGAACAGAAATCTCACGGTTCACCCTTTAGGCACCAAAATCCTCACGTGTCTTCACATTGTGTACGTTGTAGTCGTGCGAACAACTGTTTCCATCAGGAAAGAGCCGAATACTTTATATCTAGAATAGACTCTAGCGATCGGAGGGTAAGAACTTCCTGCAGAAACTAAAGTTCTAAAGTCTCCTTAAAAGTTCCAACACCTTCTTTCCTCCCTCCTGGTTACACCCACTAAGCTGTTTAACTTATCTTTGTTTGATGCAGACGTTCTCTGAATATCATAAGAACCATTCGACAGAAACCAGTGTGCAGATACTCTAACTGGAACTTTCAGTGGTCGAGATTATCGCCATGGTTACCGCTAGGAGTGTAATAGGCATTGGCGGAGTTTGAGATTCTTGGCAGGGGGGGCAAAAAAAAAAAAATTGAATTAGATATATAAACTGTAAAAAAAAAAAAAAAAGACATTTTTTTAAATCATCAATACAGTGAAAAGTGATATGACAATCCTGGTCGGGTTTTGGCTTAATTTCGATGGTTATACCACGGGTTCTGACGTTTCTCAGTAAATCATATGTGTTTAGATTAGCGCAAGAAAGATGCACAAATAGATGTTGACTCTCCTCTACATACATCTAAACAAGCTAGACTTAAATGCAACGCTGTATCAATTTTAATACGTTCTTATTTGGATCGATTTTTAGCAAAACAGGGGCCGGTGAAGATTGACGGACTGAAGATAGATTGTGCTGCAGTTACGCAGTGGAGATCCAGGGTTAGGATACATCCTTACATCCCTAGTGTGAACCTAGACATGTTAGACCATGTGAACTATCTTCATAACTCCCTGTGGGACAATTCTACACATTGATGAAGTATGTCTGAGTGTTCTTCTTGTGACTTTAATGCTTTGCTGCCAGATCAGTGGTTTTTGTTGAGGTGAGGCCGTACTGTGGGTCAGCCCGTGATGGATAATGGCGTGACTACTGGTTCGAATAACAATCCATCATCATTTGAATTCTGTCAAACACAGATGATTGGACTGGAACTGAACCTGACTGTTTATGAAAATAAGACGGCGGAGGCATTTTCTCATCAGTGCGACCGAGTCACGCATGCATCAGGACTTATCTTTGCAGTCAGCAAACGTACACGTCTGAAACGAGGACTTTCTACGTCAAATGTGAGCAGAAATTACGGGCATTTGTATTAATCCGTTTTTAATTGGTTTAGAGTTTGAATGAAAACTGGTCTGAAAGAGAAGTTTTTTGTGGGTTGAAAGTTTTTGAACAGTTGTTTCTTGCTTCTGGTTTTCTTTGATCCTTCTACAAACTTTTTCTTTGAATATCGCAGCAAATCTTAAAGTATATATATCTTGAATTGTACTAGATAGATTTACGGAATTGGTCCTGGTTTAAAATGTTTGTTGAAACGTGTATTTCATGAGTTTTGGATCTTTATAAACTGGTTTGAATAGCTAGTAGTTTGACTTCTAGTCCTAAGCTGTGTTTCCTCCTGGTTTGGAGACTGTTCTATAGTAATTTGACACTCTCCTCCTCAGAGCGATGTTCTCCGTTGCTTCGTCTGGGAACTCTTCGTGCACCCAGACCACCATGAGCATATTCTTCCAATGTGCTTTCAACGTGTTGCGAACTCTCCTACTAGTGCCGCTCTATGCGCTCGTGCTGCAAATCGCTCACCGGCGGAGGAAGAAGCAGCGCGTCTTCACCACAGCGAGCCACTCTGATGTCTTCACGTACCACATGGTGGCCTTGGAGTTGATCTGGATTGTGGGGTTGGTCGTCTACATTGTGGGACTCTTCATGTGTCATTGCCTGATGATTGAGCTGGGATTTATTTTGGGCGACATCCTCCTTTACGGAGAGTCTCTGTTCTTGCTCCTGACCTGCATGGAGTGGTACCTGGCTGTGGTTCATCCTGTCACCTACCGAGGACTTCGGCATTCCAGAGGGATCCGACTGAGGAACGCGCTCACCGCTGGCGTGTGGTTGATGTGCTTGGCTGTGGTAGGCGTGTCTACAACCATCCCACTGGAATACAGGAACATCCCTCTGCTGTGCAACCTAACACTCGCCGTGTTGGCCGTCTCCTTCTGCACTGTCTTTGTCCTCTGCACTCTGATTGGTCCACGACCTGGGAAAAAAGCCAAGGAGGTAGAGCGAGTGGAAAAGTCTAAGCAGAGAGCCATCGTCAGCATTGCGGTGATCTCCTCTTCAATCTGGATCTGGTTCCTTGACCTCTTAGTGATCACAGCCCTCAAAGGTTTGGGCATGAATTCTGTGAGCAACTCCTTCTGGGTACATTTTCTACTTGCTTCGGTTAACCTGCCCAGCAGTGTGGTTTCACCTCTGCTGTACCTGCAAAGGGCGGGAAAACTGACCTGCTGCTTGGAGTGACGATTGTTTCATTGTTTCCTAACCCTAACCGCTGAGCATGAGATCATCAGCAGAACATCTTTAGATGTTTCAAACAGGGTTTTCTGTTTACTAAATGTTTATGATGGGACGGACGGGGGGACAGATGTCCAGACAGATGTCTAGACAGATGTCCAGACAGATATCTAGACAGATGTCTTGACTAATCTCTAGATCAATGTCTAGACTCTCTGTCCAGACAGATTTAGATGTAGACTGATCTCTAGATCAGTGTCTAGACTGATGTTCAACTCTCTGTCCAAACAGAGAGTCATCGGAGGATGAAGAACACCTGAGTGGAGACAAAAACAAGCAGTGTATACACACTCTCTTATACACACACATACAAGACAGACAACACAAACCAACTGTTGAGCCGTGTGTGTGTGTGTTAGTGTTGTTTTTACTACAGATTTGTTTCTAAAGGTTTAAATATAGCATCTGTGTTTATTACTATAATTTATTACTATTTATTTAGCACACATTAAAGAAAAAACTACTTTAAAGATGCAAAGAGGGAAAGAAGCCCTGTATAACAGCTCCGCCCCTTTTAATAAGCACACAATTTAAAATAAAGGCTGTTAAATAAACACTTATAAAATCAGGAGAAAAAATGCACAATTAATCTTTGATACACGAGGACAAATAAAGTATAAACAAGTACACAGGAATTAATATGAAAAGACAATGGAAATAAATATTGAAGAAAATTAAAAAAGAAATACAAAATTCTGTCTCTAGATTTAGAGAATAATTATTGTCAATACTGTACTTGTACAATTGTATATTTGAAGTAAAAGTAAAGACATTTTAAAAAGTGACGGAAACGTCTTTGTTTCTATAAATAAAACAAACATGTCAGATAGATGTTTAGCTTGTGAATTGGTAGAATTGTATAACTGATGATTTAAAAACAAAAAAGAATGTGGAGCTGACGCAGAAAACGAAGTCTTTCGTCAACTAATAATCCCAAAAAATGTTGTGGTATTTACTTGGAAAATTTCAGATCCATTCATGTATGATTTTGCTTGTTGTTTAAGGTAAGATTTTTTTATATTTCAAATGATTATGAACTTGTGTTTCTTTATATTAGGTTTTAATTTGTTGAGTTGAAACCATTTAGAGATTGACGATAGTTCATCATTTGCATACATTCTATCAAGTGATTTAAGTCGTAGTGAGTTATTGTAAGAGTGGCGTTATCAGCAAATAACACAGTAATAAAATGTTTGTAGATGTGGGTAAATAATTCATATATATAATAATAATAATAAAGGGCCACAGATTGAGCCCTGAGGAACCCCATGAAAAACTCTGCAATTAATGGATTAGTAAAAAATATGGAATAAACTAGACTATACTTTAAAGTCTTGTAAAAACTATAAAAACAAGACGAACTAAAGAGGTCACGATGCTATGATTCTGTGTTTATTGTTTGTTTTTCTCTGTGTAGTGATTAGAACATGTTTATTATACAATGTTGGCTTTTATTGTTTAGATTTTGCTTCTGTTGTGAAGATTGAGATAAAGAAAGAAAGAAAGAAAAAAAGAAAGAAAGAAAGAAACACTAGAAGAAAAAATGAAAAAGAGGAGAGAAAGACTAGAAGAAAAAAGAAACGTTAGAAAACTAAAAAATAGAAAAACTAAAAGAAGAAAGAAAAAAAATAGGAGAGAAAAAAACGCTACAAAAAATAAAAGCTTATTTACGTTGTAAAATTCTAACTTTAACATATTCAGATAAGGACGGCCCTCTCTACCACGCCCTGTGGTGGGGGGCCAGCCCCAGTTTGAGAACCACTGGTATAGAATAGAGATTTGTCTAAGTTTCATTATAAACTGTTTCTGATGTATTATAATATATAAATATTATTTAATTATGTATCTGTAAAGTTGATTAAAGATAATCTAATAAAGGACGTTCTGTCACATGACCTCTATTTTACTGCTCTTATTACTTTACACATGTTGATGCTATTTAGATTCATATTATAATATATATGTTTTATCCCGTGTGTCGGGCGAGGCTGATGATTTGCCTGCTGTAAGTCAGCGTGAAATATGAATTCAAACGAGTTGAGCTCAGTCTCAAACATTCACAGTCGAGGAAACGCCTCAGACGGAAAACGTTTCTACAGCAACGACCAAAGAAACGTCTACGAACGCAACGACAGGTCTAAGGTAAAACTCCCTGCTTCACTGATTTCTACCAAACATTTTACTTTGAAAATCAAAGGGTCGTTTCCTGTCGTTACAACAAAAGGTCTAAAAAAATTCTGATAATTTTACCAATTATTCAATATTCACACTGTACATTTTTAGTTTGATCGGATGAAAACTTTTTGAGATATGGACAATTTAGTGAGAGATTATAAATTTGTGCATTCTAACAGCAATATTTAGCAACAAACCACATTTTAAAAAAACCATGTCAATTATTTATTATGATTTATGTACTATTTACTTTTCTCGTAAAAATATGTTACATTGAAATGTTACATTTAAATCTAAATGTTAAATCTAAATTTTAAATGTACATTTTAAAATTTAAATCTAAATGTGAACGTTAAAACTAAATCAAAATGTTAATTTGTAATGTTATATTAAACTCTAAATGTTAAATCTAAATACAAATGCTTAAATGCTATATCTAAATGTTGAATGTAAATTTTAAATGTTAAATCTAAATCTAAATGCTAGATTTAACATTTCAAATTTATATTTAGCATTTATATGTAAATGTAACATTCAAGATTTACATTTGACATTTAAGATTTGCATTTAACATTTAAGATTTATATTTAACGTTTTGCATTCAAATTCAGCATTTATATTTAAATGTTACATTTAGATTGAACATTTAGATTTAACATTGACATTATATTTTTAAGTAAAACAAGTAAATTTCACAAATATTGCTGTAAATAGTAGCTCCTGAAATAATGGAAGTTGAAAATGGAAAAAAAAAACAAGGACGTGCAAAAATCGACACAAACCCAACCCCCCCTCACTAAATTGTCCATACCTCAAAAAGCAATCATCAGATTAAACTAAAAATGTTAAGTGCGACTATTGACGGAACAATTGGTAAAAATTCTGTAATTTTTAGACCGAAGTACGTGGGACAATTTGTGGTTTCAGCGAGTGACGATCAGAAATTCTTCTTCTTCCTCAGAAATGTCCCTGAACGCCTCGTTCATACATAACATCAATGTTTGGCTGGAAAAGTGCAGCCGCTCCAAAGGCCCGCCCCTTTTCATCCTGATGGCCGTCACCGGCTCCAACCTGGTGCTCAGCGTCCCTCTGTGTCTGCTCGTCATCCTGCTCGGTTTCCAGCAATGGAGGCAACGCGACGGTGGCCGCGGCTTTGTCAGTCATTGCGACTTCTTCACCTTCAATGCGGCGGCCATGACGCTCCTGGAGGTGTTAGGCTCCGCCCTGTTCTGCTTCGGATTGCAATTCTCTCTGTTACCCATGTTGTACTTTGGATACGACTTGGTCTGCATCGCCTGGGCGGTTAAGGTGCGTCAACAAAAACGTTCTTTACGGGAAAAAAAACATGTCCATTACAACAAAAATGTTCACGATGAAAATTGTTGTGATGAAAAAGTTGGTTACGTTGAAGATGACAATTATGACAAAAATTACAATTACAACCAAAACTTCTATTGTGAAAAAAAAAAACATTTTCAGTGTTCATCATGAAAAACTGTTTGGCGTGAATTTTCATTTTGATTAAATGTTATCAAAAATTGTCAATCACATTAACAAAGTATATTTATGACAAAAACCTTTATTATGAGAAAACGTTCTATTAAAAAATAACCACTTGTTAAATCTCAATTTCAATAAAAATGGCAAAATGTCAAAAATGTCAAAAATGTTGATGATTACTACAAAAACCACCACGAAATCATAAATTTTGCTTACGATAAAACCCTTCAGAATGGAGAAACACGCATATCCAAAAACAAAAATCTTTGTTATGAAAAGATTTTTTAGAAAATCTTGTTACAATTTTTTTTTTTTTTGTTCATTATAAAGTCAGTGGGGGGGGGGGCCGCCTCTCAGCCTGGAATCTTGGGGGCGTCTGGGGGGTTCCTCGGCCGTGGGGGGGGTGGCCTGGGGCTGCCTGGTCCCCACTCTTTCTGCTGGCCTGGCTGCATCTGCGGGCCCGGGGCAGTTCCTGGGTTTGCGGTAGCGTTTTTTTGCACATATACTGGTATACGATGCACTGGCACGCCTTGGGATGTGGGATAAAACTCATACTGGGCTTAACTTTAGACACGTTAATCCCAAATACCTGCTTTAGGTACTACCATTCACTCATTTCCCCTGTTCACAGCCACCACCATTATAGATAAGCTTCACACTTGTCACTATACTGGCTGGATTACACAACATAATAAGCACAATATATTCTACAACTTCACATCTCACCCTCACTGTAAAACAATCTATTCTCCCCACCCTTTCTATTTCCTACCTTGAGTCTCTCCTCCCTGCTCCCTTTCCCCCTCCCTCTCCACTTAGGTGTAACACTGCTCTCCCTTTTTATATCCTCCCTCTAATAAAAGATTTCTTACCCTTCCTTAGGGAGGGCTGGTGATGGTCACAATTAAGCAATAAAATAAATCAATTTATTTTATTGCAATAACAAAACATGCATTGCTGTCTCATAATGATTGCACTTCTTGAAGTGTTGACCTTTGACACCATGTGCAGACAAGATAAAAAAGATTAAAAAAAAAAAAAGCTTAGCACGTAGTCACCTGTTCCACACGTTTGGTTAGCTTAGCACGTAGCAGCGTATTCTGTTATAAATTAACATCCTGACTCTGGTTCCTTCCTGTGTGCCACCAGGAGCAGTTCCACTCCTTCACCTGTGTGGAGCGCTACCTGGCCGTGCTGCACCCGCTCACCTATGTGTCTCTGAAAAGCCAGAGCGCCGTGCGCATCAGGAACGTTAGCGTGTGCGGCGTGTGGCTGCTGTTTGCCACGTGGCTAGTGTTCTCACCCGGAACCATCAGCAACATTAGCGTGATCACCTACTTCTTCCTGCTGGCCGTGGCGCTGGTGGCCGTGTGTTTCTGCAGCGTGGCGGTGCTGCGCAGCCTCAGGGGGGCCGCCCCCGGGGCTTCCTGCGCGCTACGAGAGCACGTGGACCGCAGGAAGAGGAAGGCCTTCACCACCATCTTCAGCATCCTGGGAACGCTGCTGATCAGCATGGGCGGCGTGATGGTGTGTGACGCGCTCTTCATCTCCAACCTGTTCAGCTATGACGACGCCTGCTTCCTGGTCATGTCCACCTTCTGGTTCTTACTGCCCGGTAATGCCGTGATGCCGCTCCTCTATCTGCACCGCATTGGGAAACTGTAGGTGTGTGCGCGCAGCGGCGGATCAGCGTGAACGTGTCTCTCTCAGGGACAGCAGCGCAGTCTCTTACTTTATTATGTACGTTTTATTTTTCAATTCTTTGAGAAAACTTCTTCTTTTCATTTGTAATATTTCTTCAACCTGCGTGTCTGTTCACCTGTCCTTAGCTTAGCACGTAGCGATCAGTTTCATATGTTTGGTTAGCTTAGCACGTAGCAATCAGTTCTATATGTTTGGTTAGCTTAGCGCGTGGCGATCAGCTCCATATGTTTGGTTAGCTTAGCGCATAGCGATCAGTTCCATATGTTTGATTAGCTTAGCGCATAGCGATCAGTTCCATATGTTTGGTTAGCTTAGCGCGTAGCGATCAGTTCCATATGTTTGGTTAGCTTAGCGCATAGCGATCAGTTCCATATGTTTGGTTAGCTTAGCGCATAGCAATCAGTTCCATATGTTTGGTTAGCTTAGCGCATAGCGATCAGTTCTATATGTTTGGTTAGCTTTGCGCATAGCGATCAGTTCCATATGTTTGGTTAGTTTAACACATAGCGATCAGTTCCATATGTTTGGTTAGCTTAGCGCATAGCGATCAGTTCCATATGTTTGGTTAGCTTAGCGCATAGCGATCAGTTCCATATGTTTGGTTAGCTTAGCGCATAGCGATCAGTTCTATATGTTTGGTTAGCTTTGCGCATAGCGATCAGTTCCATATGTTTGGTTAGTTTAACGCGTAGTTCCATATGTTTGGTTAGCTTAGCACGTAGCCACCAGTCCCACATACTTGGTTTGTCTCAGGGACTCTTAATCACAGTAACTAACCAAACAACTACATAATTATGTAATAACTACCTAAATAAGTAACTTATCTAAGTGCGTGAACAAGTATGTAATAAACTAGGTAACCTAATGTAACTACAAACACACACAAATACAAAATGATTACAGAAATATGCAAAACCACAATAAAAAGTGGAACAAAAACACAAAGTAATTACAAACACACAAATACAAGAAAACACTATTAAAATACACAAAAAACTAAAACACATGCAATTATTAAAAACAAACTGACACCAGAACATTATTAATGAGAACAGAATACACACAAAGATTCAACAAAATTACCACAAAAACACACCAAACCACAAAAAAGAAAGAATATGGCAACAAAAACACACAAAATCACTAAAAAAAATTATGTTTATTCCACTTTTTGTGTTGTGTTTATTTGGTTGTATTGAAAGTTCTGCTGCTGAGAATATATATATATATATATATATATATATATATATATATATATATATATATTAACGTTAGAGTCATGCTGTGTATAGATCTGCATAAATAAAGCTTTGTGAGATATGTGATGCTTTGTGTCTGATTTGTGTACGTCGCGCTATAACAAAAAGCCCCGGAAAGGCTGCAGCCGCCTGGTTTCCATACGGTTTTGGTTGCCATGGAGACACGCTATACGTCGGCAAGGAGGTTTTCCACTGTGAGTTGAAACAACAGAGCAGAAACAAAGCACAGCCAGGGATGTTGAGTAGTTTTTATTTCAGGGTGGAGTGTGAGTGAGTATTAGTTACACACCTTTTATTTTGAAGGATTCAAAGAGCAGAACGAGACGAATGCAGCGTTAAGGACAGTCATTACCAGGAGCTAATGAACATTAGTGAACTGAAGGACTATCAGGAGGTTCTCCAGGTCTGAACTGAGCAACTAGTCCACCCCCCCCAACTCAGCCAGAGAACATCAGCAGTAGAAGGAACTAAACACCAGTTGTTAGGTAACTTTGGGTACTTGTAGTGAAAATGTACAGTATAGAACAAAAAAAAATGTTTGTGTTACCAATAAACCAAATATGTGCACCTTTTTAAAAAAAAAAATTCAACTGATTTTTTAGAACAATTTTATACAATCGAGCATCAACTATGGAGAGTCACATTTTTGGACAGGATAGACGCACTTACATTCACTCAGCATCAGAATTTGCTTAACGCACAGAGCTGTTGTTAGCAGCAGAAACGAGCCATGACTGAGTAGTTAGGTGTTGGAAATGCACAAATATGGTTCAAAACTGTGAAGAAAGCTGTGTGAAAAGATATGTGGTCATAGACGGGAGGATGCCCAAAAAGAAAAGGTAACAGCCACAAGAAAATAAGAAGAAACAATTTTGCGCGGGTGCGGTTAGTGCCATGACACCCGCCCGTGAAAGCAGAAATGTAGTAGTGCTCTGAACATGTACGTTTACAAGCTGCGTTCAGTGTACCGATATGTTCAGAAAATGTAAACCTCTGTTGCTTAGCAACAGCTAACAGGAATCAACCAACATGTAACATTTCCTGTCCAAAATTGTGACTCTCCATAGTTTATGACCCAAGGTATAAAATAGTTCTTAAAAGGTGCACATCATTTGTTTATTAGTATAGGATAAGATATGGTGAACAACCACCAAGAAGAAAAAGAAGAAGTGGCTGAAACAGAACAACAGAAATCATGTCACACAGTACTAAATGTGCGTTCACACCAACGCAACTTTGGCCCCTAGATTACATTCAAAATCAATAAATGACGCAATGTCAAACAAAACCACTTCAAGTGTCACAACTTGAGCAAATGAGTCATTAGAAGTCGCACAAAGTTGAAAATTTTAAACTTTTCAAGCACCTTCGTGTGACGCTGTGTCGTGATATCCAATCGGCAATGAGTTTCTCCCCCGGTTGTCACGTCACTGGGGTAGATATAGCGATTAAGCGATCAAAAAGCATGACTATGTTCAAGCAACTCATCACGGGCGATTTAAGCCACTATAGTCGCTGAAGTCGTGTTTGGTGTGAACGCAACTTTAGAGGTACAGATGCGTAACGCTACGCAAGGTCTAAACATTTTAAGAAATGTTTCAAGTAAGTCTAAAACGAGCTGTATTTTTTTGACAGGTATGTTTCTTATTTGCAAATTTGCTTTGTATGTGAAAACCTCACAGTCATGAGTAAAACTGGTTTTTGTGAGTTTGTGAGGTTTTTTGGCGTACTGAGATCCAATGGTTACAGCTCCATTGCAACTGGTGACCAACTTCCGTTAGCATAGCTAGTAGCTGTGGTAACGGAGTTGAGCGTTAGGTCACGATGTTGGTTCAGGATCGACCACTGCCCTCCTGAACTCTGACCAGTCAGTTCAGTTCAGTTCTGAAGAGCCTCCTGAGATGCTAACATGCATGTTTTTAAAGTGTGGGCCTTTCACCGTGGTGGTCGCGTTGCCTTTCGTCAAGGTCGATTAAACAAACGTAAGAATCACAATCATAGTGAAAAGTATAAATGAGCACTTAATCATCTTATTAAAGCACAAAGTGAAACACAATCAAACTGAACGACGACCTTCTTCAGATGACCCGCCAAAAGCTCAGATTAGATGCTTCATTTTACTGAACCTTCACTGTCTTTTTAAACTGCAAAAACAAAATGTCTACCAGCGAGAAAAGAACAGATTAAAGCTGTGTTCCATCGTGTGACTTTTTGTTGTCACTCTAAAGCCCCAGCCACTTTTCTCCAAAAATCACGTACCCATAACAAATAACGTTTTTCTGAGCTTCTACATGACCTACATGGCTATTTTTTGAAGTTGGACCATTAGCGGTTACAGATGATGTGAAATTTTGAAGTATATGATACTGAGTGACAATAAATCATGTTTTAAATCTGTAGTCCAAAAAACTTAGAGATTTACATCAAATTTAAAGCCAATTCTCATTATCGAAGGCTGTAAAAGTTGGTGTTGAAGAGGTTCAAACTCAGCGTCTACTTACAAACTAAAACCTTTTCGATGCTACAGTGATGTTCTACAAAGTTTTTCTTTAACGTCATTGTATTACGAGAGTTCAGACTTCAGAGGTTTCTGAGACAGTGAAGAACCAGTAAAATATTGAGAGCTGAAACATCGTAGAGAAAAACCAAAGAATGGACAGAAACATTCTAGACGACTCGTACTAACCATCAAGACATTCCTGAAAAGATCCTCAAAGATACTAAAAAAGTCGAGCAAAGACTGAAGGCCAACAACTCAAAGCACGTTCTGTAAAGAAAACAATCCACAACTTAAAAAACAACTCATCCTCAAACATTCAACAACCCAAACAGGAAGTACATGGATCCCTGTGAGCTTTTTACATCATTAATGGTGCAGTTATGGATATTATTTCACTTTGTTTTGATTTTTTTTTCATCAGAAAATCTGTCTGTACTGACACACAGCAGCCAGTCTTCCTCAGAGGAGTTCTACTGATCGCCTTTGATGTTTTCTTTGAAGTTTCACCTGACTTCCATGTAAAAGTTCCAGCGAGTTTCATTTTGTCTTCTTTGAATAGTATAAGTTGAGAGTTCACTTATTCAAACAAGGTTTTTCAGGACATTTTTTATCTCCTGACATGTTTCAACTGTCAAGTGTCAGTCTTTGTCAGAGGAGTTCTACTGATCGCCTTTGATGTTTCCTTTGAAGTTTAACTTGACTTCCATGTAATCAAGTCAACTTTCCTGAAAAACATTATCTGAATAAATGAAACCTTAACATACTATTTAAAAAGAAGATAAAAAATAATCTTGCTGGAACTATAAACTAAAGTCAATTAAAACTTAAACTTCAAAGGAAACATTAAAGGAGATCAGCAAAACTTCTCTGACAAAGACTGGTATTTGACGGTCGAAACATATCAGAAGATAAAACATTCCTGAAAAACCTTGTCTGAATGAAGTAAACCTTAACTTAACATGATGCTCCACTGGTTGTTTGTGTACGTTTTACTGGAAAGACATTAAAGTGAAGTGTGTGAAGGTTCTTTCTGTTGAATCGGGTAGCTTAGTTGAAGAAAGTTGACATCAAGACGTTTCACCTCCCATCCAACAGGATTAGTTAGTTCTATATTAGGGTTCAGGTTTGGGGTTCAGAGGTCAGATTAAGGAATAGGAGATGAATAACATGACAATCTACAGACACATTCCTCACTTTCAAACCTAGAGTGACCCGTTAGTTGGTCCTCTTAGTGAAGTTCTCCACTGACCTCCTGATGTGGACGATGAACAGGGACATCATGAATTTTGTCGTTGCATAATTCGTAGTCACATGCACCTTTGATTACGATCCGCCTCCAAATCCAATAAAAACCTAAGGAGTCGTCACTCTCATCGTGGTCTTGGTCCGTCGGCTCCTCCCAGAGCTCCAGGCAGCGTTTCATGCACTAGTCGCTTTCAGTCGGAGAGTTTTATCACGGCCTTACTTTACTCCCCCCGTCCTCCCAAGCTCCGCCCTCTCCATCACTGCAGGTATCGGTAGACTTTAAAGCAGTGGTTTCCAGAGTCGGCCACCACCACGTGTCCATCCGAGGTCAGCGCGAGACCCTGAGGGCCGTACAGAGGATCAGCCGACGTGTTGATGTAGGACAGGAAGGAACCGCTGCCATCAAACACCTGGGGAGAGGGTTAGCATTTAGAAATAGCTTTTACAAACTCTAGCAGCTAAAACACTGCCTGGATGTTTGGGACTAGGATCATTCAGACCATGTCGGGGACTTTAGGTTGTATACAACAGGGGTTCTCAACCTTGGAGACTTTGAGCCCATTTTTGCTTATTTTTACCCTTTTTCTGCAACCACACCAAACTTGCAATATTTTAACCTATTTTCATCACTTTTTCTTGCCATATTGTCCACTCTAATTTGCCAGTTTTAACCAATTTCTGTGGTTTTTAAAATCCCATTTCACCACCTTTTCCACCATTTTTGGTCACTTTGAACCCATTTTATTTCTGATTAAAACAATGATTTACATCTTTAATATTACAATATATTATGGCCCAAATAACAGTAAACTTTATGCCACTTCATCTAATTTCACTGCCTTTTCTGCACATTTTTTTCCACTTTTAAGAATTTTTCAGCACTTTTTAACCACTTTTTCACCTAATGCCACATATGTTGCCCCGTTATTGTCACCTTTAACCACTTTTCAATACATTCCCAATTTTGAATGCCTTTATTTTGCTAGTTTAAACAAAATTACCATATTTTTTTTATTTTATTACCCACAATTTGTAACTTAAACCAATTTTAGTGGTTTTTAAAATCCCATTTCACCACTTTTTCCACTATTTTTTGTCACTTTGAATCCATTTTATTAGTGATTAAAACAAGGATTTCCATCTTTAAGATGACTATAATAATAATAATAAACATTCCTGGATAACAGTGGATATTATTCAGATGAATAAATAAATGTGGTTATCACAGATTCATAGAACAATGGACCATCATTTTACTGACTTTATGGATGGACCCCAAAAATCTCTCCCCTGCTATATAAAGATGAGTCTCCACAACCTTCATCATTCCTGTAAATGAACTCAGAGATGCTGAATAATAATATCATGTTAATGTCATTAACCGATAAATAAAGAACACCTGAATCCTGCTGTTGCCCCAGTCTGCCACGATGATGTTCCCGTTAACGTCCA
This sequence comes from Gouania willdenowi, assembly GCF_900634775.1. NCBI lineage: Eukaryota > Metazoa > Chordata > Actinopteri > Blenniiformes > Gobiesocidae > Gouania > Gouania willdenowi. Next base: position 110,206 of record NC_041061.1, read on the forward strand.
CAGCGACGCCGGTCGGGGCGTTAAACTGTCCGTTACCTTCACCGTTTGAGCCAAACTTCAGCACTAACTCACCTTCCAGAGTGAAAACCTGATTGACAGACGAAGAAGAAACCATCATCTCTTCATCAAAACTCTAGATTTAGATGATTCACCTCTTATCCAGGATGTTTTCAGGAGAAGGTGGCTTGAAAGTATGAATTACTGTAGATTTAAAGACTGATAACAGATATTTTTATAGTATATTCTGGTAGAAGCCAATGAAAGAAGTCTATAATAACCATAGAAACTTTGTAAAGTTTAAACAGTGCTGTACCTTGACTGAGTGGTTGTGGAAGTCAGTCACAATGATCTCATTGTTCTTATTCACCGCTGCAAAGTGGGGACCTTCAGAAGGAGACCAGAAGCATCAGAAACCATGACTCCACTGACAAAAGCTAAGATAATCCACACTTTTAACTCTACCAGCGAACTGTTTGTCTCCGTTTCCTCGGCTTCCAAACTTGGTGATGAGCTTCCCGGTCAACTGGAAGATAAAGACGGTGCAGGCCTTGTTGTCAACCACAATCACATGACCGTTGTGGTCCACCGACACTCCCTTCGGCCCCATCAGCCTCCCTGAGCCGAGCTTTGCCTGCCAGCCAACCAAACCAAAGATTAAGGTCTTTGTAGTCCTATCTATTATTATAACACACAGCCATGACGTCTAGAGGACACCAACCTTGAACTTTCCCTCAGAGGAGAAGATGCTGACCCACTTGTTGTCGTAATCGGCGATGATGATGTCACCGCTGGGATGCACGGCCACGCCCGTGGGACGCTGCAGCTGACCCGGAGAGCGTCCTCGCACGCCGAAGCGACTCCGAAACTCTCCCTCGTTGGAAAAAACCTGCAGAAAACCAACAAGCATCACTTTTTATACGGGAAGCGGCTAGGGACGCACATTCTGATGGCAAAGCAAAGGTCACAACTGCAGTGGTAGCCTGGTGGTTACAGTAGTGGGCTTAAAACCAGAGGATTTCAGGTTCAAACCCACTGTGGGACCTTGAGCAAGTCCCCTAGACTTACTGTAATTGCTTACAGGACTCTCTTGAAAAACATGTTATTAATCTCAATGAGACTTTCCTGGTTAAATAAAGGGAAAAAACAGTTTGTGTCCCAAATTTTGAAGTTCATTATGTTTGCTAATGACACGAACATATTTTGCTCTGGACAAGATATTAATAATTTCATTTCAATAGTGTAAAACTAATTGACAAAATGAGAAAAATGGAACCTCTTAAACCCCAGCCACTTAGTGGTTACAGATGATGTGACATTTTGGAAATACATGATACTGAGTGACAATAAATGATATTTTAAATACAGAAATCTGTAGTCCCAAAAAAAATAAAGATTTACATTTTACACCAAGTATCATTATCGAAGGCTATAAAAGCAGAAATAATTGAACTAATGTATGGACATCACCTGCAGCAAGTTTGGTGATAATAATAAACATTAGGCCAAAGATAAACATGTTTTTGTACAAAGAAGTTCAGGCTGAAGCTCACTTTGACACAACTTTACCAAAGTTTTCCACAAGTTTGAAAACAAGTGTGTAACTGTAATATGTCAGACAAATTGATTCCAATCATTGTTAATCTTATGTTTGACCACGAGATGTTGAAATTTGGCTTGAAATAAACACATTTGTTTTTATTCAGGTTTCTGCTGTGTCATGCGTAATGATATTTTCCGTTCCACTCTTTGGTGGTGTTACGCATGTGTGTTATTCAGCAATGCTTTGGCCAAGAATGATTGACACTGCGTTGTAAAGATCATAACCTGTAGAAATTGGTGATATCAAACACTATGGGAGTGGCTTTAGCTCTGGCCAATCAGAGCTGGGTAAATGAGGAACAGGCCATTTTACACACAAGCACTATGAGCCTCATTGGACAAATGTCTCGACTGTGAAATGGCTGGTAAGTGTAATAGTGGTATTTATCCAACCACACAATTTGGATTTATCAGAATACGGAGGTTTATTCACATTGGAGCAACTTTTGATAGGAAACAACAAAGATAAGACATCATTTGTCATCACTGCTGACTTTTTCCACTGTGAATTGGAATGGAATGATCTTGAGCAGAGTTTCTCAAATGGGGGTACGTGTACTCCTAGGGGTACGCAATGGCACTACAGGGGGTACTAGAGAGAGAATAGAAAATTAACAAATAAAGTGTTAGGCTTTGGTCCAGAAAATGATAAAAAGTATAGAAATAAATCTTTTCAAGAGCCACTAAATCAACGTTTTTCAATCCCATGTGGGGTCGCCTGAAATTTCAAAAAAATTTATAGATTTTTGCAATTTTTTGAATTATTATTCTTTTTTTTTAAGTCAAACATCACACAATCTTAAACAACTGTATCTCTATATACATTCACTTTGTAAAATATAAATGTAGTTCAACTAAAATGCAGAAAAAAATATCTGAGCTCAAACAAGATTAAAAACTCATTCTAGAAAAAAATATCGTCAGAAATTCTTGAAATAAAAATGGGGTGACAATCTAAAAAAGGTTGGAAACCACTGCACTAAATACTGTTTCTTTCCACTTATTTAAATATATACAGTATGTGTGTGTATAATGCTGTTTGGCTCAGATTAGCAGTTACTGCTTTAGTCCATAACATTGTTGGTTGTTAAAATCAACGTTTATTTTTTGTATTGTTTACTGTATGTTTGAATACAGTCAAAAACTAAAAAATATCATCATCTTGGAAAAAAATTTAAGATTGGAAGTGGAGGCGGAGCTCACCTGCACACACTGGTTGTTGCTGTGGAGGCGGAGCTTACCTGCACACACTGGTTGTTGCTGTCAGCGATGAGGATGTTGTCGTTGGAGGAGGCGGCCACTCCCTGTAGGTTGGTGAACTCTCCTTTGTTTCTGCCCTTCGTTCCTGAAACAGACACTAATCAGTGACCATGAAGGTCTAAAGCTTTTTAGGAGGTTTCACACCTTTAAACCGACCAGTGTGTTCAGGATGATAAGGTGTTGGGTTACACCTGGTACACAATCTTTGAATATCATTTATTAGTGAGGATGCAGTTAGCTCCTCCCACACCGTTTGTCTGATTTTGACAAATAAGAGATCAAAAAATTCAGAAAGTTTCTGAGATTTATGCTATGGCTTTTGTGATTTGTAACTTTTTAAACTTTTTTCAACCCATTTCAGCTTTTCCAACTTTTTTAACCCATTTCAACCTTATTGCTAATGTTCAGCTAATGCTAATGTGTGTTCAGGATGATAGGGTGTTAGTGAAGCTGGATGATACAGTTAGTCCCTCCCACACCGTTTGTCCCATTTTGACAAATAATTCATCACAAAATTCAGAACGTTTCTGAAATTTATCCTCTCGCTTTTATAATTTGTAACTTTTAAACTTTTTGACATATTAAATGTTTTCTTTCCCATTCATTTCTATTGGAAATTTCTGCTTTTTTCAACTTTTAACCCCTTCATTCCCAGCCGTTCTTTAACTGATTTTGACCTTTAACATGTTCAGCCACGACCTTCAACCTATTTCAACTTTTGCAATTTCACTTTCCACCTTGTTTTTTTTTTTTTTTTGTTTTGTTTTAATGCATATTTTGTTTTTCTCATTGAAATCTATTTTTTTATTTTTTTAATGACAAAAAGTGCATAAAACATAAAAGGATACAGAATTATACTGATAGTTATATTTATATCTATATATACTGTAGGTAGGTCTGGGGTTGTTGAAAAGATCTGAATTATACGTGTTAGTTTTATGAAGAGTGTCATGTTTTTTCAAAGGGGTCCTGAGGGTTAAAGGAGGGTCTCACCGATCTTGAAGATTAGGTCGTCCTCGATGGGGTTCTGGGTTTTGCGTCGCGGCGTTCCCAGAGCGCTGCTGGCTCTTTTGGAGCCCTTCTTCTTCTGGCCCGGAGACTTTCCTCGCCGCTTCAATCCCTCGGACGAGCCTGTGGATGGCGTCGCGTTGGCGGCAGAGTTTGTGGCTGTGGTGGTGGAAGGAGAAACCTGGAAGGAGAGAACACAGGTTCTAGTTAGGGGGGGTAGGGATTCAGGTTAGAGGGGGGACGATAAACCTCTTAAGACCCTTTTCACCGAAAATCACATACCTATAACAAATAAAGTTTTTTTAAACTTCTACATGACCTACATGGTTAATTTAATTTAATTTATGACATTTTTTAATGATAAAATTCACAAGATTAGAGATAAAATCAGCCACTCCCTGCCTTCACCTGGGCCTGCTGTACCATTAAATGTAAATAGGCCTAACCTAAACTGTTTCACACATATAGGACTTCAGGAACTTAACTCTATTATTTCATCCTCCAAACCATCGACCTGCCTTTCAGATCTGATCCCAACTAAGCTGCTTAAAGAAGTTGTTCCCCTGGTACAACTGTACCAAAGTTTTTCACAAGATTGGGAACAAGTGTGTAACTGTAATATGTCAGACACATTGATTCCAATCATTGTTAATCTCATGTTTGACCACTAGATGTTGCAATTTAGCTTGAAATAAACACATCCATTTTTATTCAGGTTTCCGCTGTGCCATGCTCTATGGTGCTGTTACGCATGTGTCCCCTTCCACTCTCTCATGTGTCTAGTTCAGCAATGCTTCGACCAATCAGAATGATTGACACTGCATTGTAAAGCCCAGTAGATAATGTTGATATCAAACACTATGGGAGTGGCTTTAGCTCTGGCCAATCAGAGCTGGGTAAAGGAGAGACTGGCCATTTTACGCACAAGCACTAAAAGTTCATTGGATGGATTTCATTACTGAGAAGTGATCAGATGTGCGTAATATCTATCTTATGACACGATTTGGATTTATAAAAATATAGAGTTTTATTCACATTGGAGCAACTTTTGTTAAAAAACAACAAAAATAAGACCATTTGTCATCATTGCTGATTTTTCCACTGTGAATCTAAGTTTATGGCGTTTTGGTACGTAACATACCTGACCTGTATATCAGTGGATTCAGCTCAGCCTGTAGGTTCATGTACGCTCTTGTTATAGAGATCTATGTTTATTTTGTATTTGGGGTTGAAGAGGTTAAGGTCAGCAACCCCTGCCTAGTCGGACATTAGATATACTCACCTCCACATCGGCCTCGGAGGGTTTGTTGACGGTCAGTCTGAAGGGACTTCCTTTGATGTGCTGGTCGTAGAGACGGAGCGCCAGAGAGAAGTCTCCCTCCTTGGGCACCGTGTAGACGAACTCGTACGTCCCGTTCTTGTGGTCGACCATCTCTCCGTCTACGATGCTGCCGTCTGGAGTGAAGATCTGCAACAAGAAGTCTCGATTAGTCATTTCTCTACGTCAGAGATGGGCAACTCTATCACAGCGGGGGCCACAAAAATGTGATTGTATCTGATCTGAGGGTCACATGATCAACATTCATGTCAGCATTTAGAATAATGACTAAGCTAAGCATTAATACAGTGTGAAAAAAATGGTTTGTCTTTGTGGTGTCAGTTTTGCCATTTTGTGTGTTCTTGTTGTAATTATGTGTATTTTTTCTGTCATTTTCTTCATTTATTTTGTCGATTTGTGCATTTTTGGGGTCACTTTCTGCATTTTTGTCGTTTTCTTATTTTCCTGTAATTTTGTACAATTTTGTGTGTCTTTGGAGCTGCTAATGTGTTGTTTTTGTAGTCATTGTGTTTCAGTGGATGTTGTGTCTGTCTTTGTCATTTTGTGTTTGTGTATTTTGTGCACTTTGCTGTTATTTTATGTGTTTTGGGAGTTATTTTGTTTATTATGCCAGGCTTTATATTCCTTCCAACTTCTTGAAATACAATTTTTGTTGATTTGTTTTGGGGAGAATGTGGCCCCCGGACCGGCAGTTGCCTATGTCTGCTCTACATTGTCAGAGTCTATACACCTGAATACTAGTGTACAATCATTATTCGGGAACTAAACCTGGTAAATGTGGAAAACATGTTCTCATGAAAAGATACATTTTGTTTATGTTTCCTCAAGGTTTAATTGCACTTCAACTTGTGGGCGGGGCCTCCTTCGGATAATGTTAGAAGTCTTGTCATTGGTCAGTTTCGAATGATGATCGGTTCCCAATTACAATTAGTGCATGCGCCGCGACCCGTCACCGTCACAGGCTGCAGGGTCATTTGGAAGTTGAATCGCAACCAAAACTTCAGGAAATGCAAACAAAATGTGTAGTTTCAAGAGAAAACATTTTTTTTAAATGAATAATGTTAGTTTTGTTTGCTAATCTTTTTTTTAAATTACAAATCCATTATTGTTGTTTGTACCTCCATACTCACGCAGCACAAATACCTACCTCTGCTGACAGAATGGCGTTCCCGTTCTTACACGCTCCTCCAGACTTGTCTCTGGTTACTATGGTAACAGATGCCGGATGTCCCACAATGCACTGCTCCAACCCGGTGCCCATGGCTTCGCTCTGACTGGCCACGGCGCTGTGGAACAGAGAAGTCACGCCCACTTCAGTTGACAGGATTTATGTTTATATGAAGATTTCAAAGATCTGTGGTTTCACTTTCGTTAGATCTGAAAAGATAAATATTCGTTAGTAGGGAACGTTCTAACGTATGTGCATAATGTAGGGTGACCATATGACCCGTTTTACCCTAAACATGTCCTCTTTCCATGTCTTGTGTTGGCTGTCTGGGAATATTTTACAAATTAATGGAACTGTGCTGGTTTCCCAGGGACCCTGAACGCATCTCAGGCAACACATTAATTCAAATAAACTTAACTCTAATGCTAACGTTATATTATATCTGAGAAACTCCAGGAGTTTCTGAAAGCTAGGCAGTTGTTCGTTAAAGCCAATGTGGTTTATTACGGTAACTTTACTCACACGTGATGGAAACATTAAAGACACTGCTTTATTCTGAAGAAATCATCACACACGAGGAAAAGAGAAAGAAAGAGATGAAAAGGTTATTTATTAAAGTGTATATTTAATGATTATGTACTGTTCTTTAAGCCTTGAGTTTTTTCTTATAGTTGTAATGTCTAGAAGAAGATGTTTCTCATTGTTTCAATAATTATTTATTTATTATATTGTAGTTTACCATTTCAAGGTAGATTCAAGAAAACGTGGAGTACTTTGAGTTTGAAGAGGTCGGCCCAGTGTCCTCTTTTTTGGAAATCCAAAAATTGTTCACCCTACATCAGACATAGGCAACTGACGGCCCTCGGTCTAATTTTATGTGGCCCCTAAAGTCAATGTAAAAAATGACAGAAAAATACACAAAACAAGAGCAAGAATACATTAAAAACACAAAGAATTACAACATTGCAGGAAACAACAGTAAAAGACAAGAGAAAAACACTGAAAATACTCCAAAAACACACTAAACTACAACAAAAATGAACAAAACAACAACAGTAATACACAAAATTACTCAGAAAAATATATAAAATTACAGAAAATGACAACAAAAGTACACAAAAAGACAAGACTTAAATTACCTCACCTTTTTCTGCCTTTCATTGTTCTGTCTGAGTCTGTGATTGGCTCCAATTACAAGGTGTGGGAGGGGCCAATACATGCTACTCTCATCTTGCGTTGCTTCATATGACTACTTTTAATTGGCTGATGTCTATTTATAGGTATGAAAACACATGTTTTGACCATGCTTGGTTCAGGCATGTTGGCTTTTTATTGATTTGGCCATTTTAATAATTAATTCAGTATTTTGCATCATTTTAAATAATGTCTAAGTGTGTGTGATGAGGTTCATGTTCCTCACCTGGTGGTGACAATGGTTCCCAGGTTGTGGATGGACTTCCTCAGCCCGTCCGTCTCCATGTCCAGGTCCAGCTGGTCGTTCTCCTCCGGCTGAGTGGTGGCCCCGGGCCCCATGGTGAGCTCTCGCAGCTTCTCCGACAGCTGGTGCTCCACCTGCAGACTGGCGGCGCTGGCCTCCTCCGTCAGAGCCTCCTCCGTCCTGGAGCACGACGCCTCCAGCTCCTCCTCTCCTCGCACCAGGCGCTCCATCTGGGCCTGGAGGACCTGGACAAATATTTTTTTTAACAATTTGAGCCCATTTTTGCCAATTTTTACCTTTTTTCTGTAACTCCACCAAACTCACCATATTTTAACCAATTTTCATCACTTTTTCTTGCCATATTTTTGCTCCTTTTAAAATAACAAAAAATGACACTAAAATCACAGAACTTGCTAATAAGCATAAAAAATGCACAAAACGACAACAAAAACACACAAAATGTCACATAATTACTTAATAAACACCCAAAATGACTCCAAAATAGACAAAACAACAACAAAAATACTGATAATGTGATAATGCCAATATTGACACTTTGAAACCTTTTTACCACTTTTTCTGTCTGTTTTTATCCACTCTTATTTGCAACTTTTAACCAATTTCTGTGGTTTTTAAAATCCCATTTCACCACCTTTTCCACCATTTTTAGTCACTTTGAACCATTTTATTATTATTAAGATGACTATAATAATAATAATAATAAACGTTCCTGGATAACAGTGGATATTATTCAGATGAATAAATAAATGTGGTTATCACAGATTCATAGAACAATGGACCATCATTTTACTGAATTTATGGATGGACCCTGGTCTCTGGAACCTTTATTTTGGCGGGTTGCAGCCTGAAGAAGGTCTAGAACCACACTGCGTTCCAGCAGAGGGGGAGAGCTCACCTTCTGCTTCAGTCCATACGTGACCTCCAGCTCCATGAGGAGGACGCTCTTCCGTACGTCCAGCTGCTTGTGAAGGTCTTCGAAGCTGGACTGGATGTCCTCCTCGATGGAGGCTCTCTGATTGGTCAGCTGCTGAAGGATCTCCTTGACGATGGAGAGCGAATCAGAAATCTGGACGACTCTGAAGGAAGGAGAACAAACTGATCACCACAGATGTGGTAGACACGTAGCTTAGCATTAGCTATGTGGCTAACCTGATATTCTCCAGATAATGATCATCAGAAAATGAAGAAGTTACAGTGAGGTGAAAGTCAACCTCTACGCTGACGATAACTTAGTGTTCCTTACATTAGCGGTGAAGCTATGACTGGTTAGAGCAGAACATTTTCAAAATAAAGGTTCCATTGTTCTATGAATCTGTGATAACCACATTTATTTATTCATCTGAATAATATCCACTGTTATCCAGGAACGTTTATTATTATTATTATAGTCATCTTAAAGATGGAAATCCTTGTTTTAATCACTAATAAAAATGGTGAAAAAGGTGGTGAAATGGGATTTTAAAGAGTTTGATTAAAAGTTGCCAATTAGAGTGGGCAAAAACGGGCCAAAAATATGGCAAAAAGGGTTCAAAGTGTTAATATTGGAACAATCAGTTTAAACGGTGGTGAATGTGGTTAAATTGGCAAAAAATGAATCATGAAATATAGTGAAAAAAGGTTAAAAGTGACAATAATGGGTCAACAATATGTGACATTAAACGTAAAAGTGATGGAAAGGGTTTATAAGTGCTGAACATGTCTGGAAAGATGAAAAAATGTGTAGAAAAGGCTTTGAAAAAGTGATTGTAAGACTGTTTACAGCACTGTTTTGTGTGAGGTTTACAATATTTTTTAATGCTCATGGTCTGATTAGCACGCTGCTGCAGTGTGTTACCGTAAGGTGTGCTAGAGGTTAGCTAAGGGGAAAAGGGAGAAGAAGAAGAGAAGGGGAAACATAAGTCGTCTGTGGTTTTTCAGAGCTTTCTGAATAAAAGCAGTTATGAGTAGAACCTGTGGATTTGGACTTATTTACCTCACACACCCACGTCGCTTACATGATGACAATAGGTTAAAATATGGTGAGTTTGGTGTAGTTGCAGATGAAAGAAAGGTTTTCTGCGTTTTATTTGGTCATTTCAGTATTTTTGTTGTTATTTTGTCTATTTCAGAGTCATTTTGGGTGTTTATGTTGTCATTTGGTTTTATTTTGTCTACTTTATAAGTAATTATGTGACATTTTGTGATTTGCTGTTGTTTTGTGCACTTTTTTTGTGCTTATTTGCATGTTCTGTGTAATTTATTGTTGCTATTTTTTGTATTTTCAAATCCTTTTGTGTTTTTTTTTACTTTTGTTTTGTTTGATTTCTTTTTTGTGCTCTGTGAAATTTTGTACTCTATGAATTGTGTGTATTTTAAAGTCATTTTGTGTGTTTTGGATTGGTTAAAAGGGTTCAAAGTGTCAATGTTTCAGTTTCAGTTTAGTTTATTTCAATAGGGGATAATGTAATTTAATAAAACACATGATTAAACATGTGTAAAGAAGTCAGAATTAACCAAGGAGGCTATTTTTCATCTGTTGTCCCCTGGCCATGATGTTAAAAAAGTAAATAAAATACATAAACTACATTAACACGACAAACATACATGATAGGAAAAACTAATCAAGTTCACACATTAGGGAAAAAACACTATTTACAGGATAAACAAAGCATACAAACATGACATCTCACAGTAAATGATGTCAGGTTCACCAGTAGGTGTGTGTGCTCTGCTGTTTAACACTCTCTGGCTCCTCTAACGGACCAGGCAGACTGACTGAAGGTGCTTTTACGTACACCTCTCACAGAGCCTCGAGTGACCCGCTTAACAGTAGCAACAATTAGTTTAAACTGGCAAATAATGGGCATGACAAATCGTAAATGTGGTTAAATTGGCAAAAATAATCTTGAAATCTGGTGAAAAGAGATTAAAAGTGACAATAATGGGTCAACATACTGTACGTGACATTGGGTGTAAAAGTGGTAGAAAGGGTTTATAAGTGCTGAACATGTCTGGAAAGTGTAATAATGTGCAGAAAAGTCATTGACGTGATGTAGAAGTGTCAGAAATGGGAGAAATGTAGCAAAAATACATTAAAAGGAGCAAAAATATGGAAAGAAAAAGTGATTAAAATAGTTTAAAATATTAATGTAGTTGCAGAAAAAGGGTAAACATAAGTCAAAATTGGCTCAAATTGTTAAAAATATTCTTAGTTTTGCCACCCCAATGTCGAGAACCCCTGGATCAGAGTATCACTGATAGATGTGAGTGTGTCCCACCTGTCCTTCGCGGCCCCCAGCCTCTCCTGTAAACAGCTCCTGTGGCCCTCCAGCTCCTGGCTGAGGGCCACCTGGGGGTGGTCCACGTGGTCCGGGGTGCAGTCCTCACACAGCGCACACTCACACACCGAACAGTACAGCTCTGCTACCTGAGGACACACCAGCTCACTGTCACAATGATGGATGGATGGATGGATGGATGGATGGATGGATGGATGGATGGATGGATGGATGGATGGATGGATGGATGGATGGATGGATGGATGGATGGATGGATGGATGAATATTTACCTTTCATCCAAATAAGCTCCTTTTGCACAATACAATACTTTTTGCCCCATTTTGTTCCATATTTTCACTATTTTTTTGCTACTTTTAACTGCTTTTAGTAACTTTTCACTCTGTTCTTGCCACGTTTCTGTCACTTTTGGACCATTTTTTGCTACATGTTATTAATTATTTTATCACTTTACTTATACTTTACTCATCACTGTTACGTGAAATCATACGCAGAGGGATGTTGTCATTGTAAATCTATTTCAACATTTGTAAAAGTGTTTGGCTATTTGTCTTTTTTTTTTTTTTTTTTAGATAATTATGTGTATTTGTTTTTATAATTGTTAATTTGTTGTGGCATTCGTAAAAGTTTTCAGCTAATTATGTAAATTAGTTTTTTAAAATGTAAATTTGTTGTGGTGTTTCTTAAAGTATTTTAGTATTTGTATATATTTTTAAGGATAATTATATTTTGTTTTCAAGATTGTAAAATTGTTGTGAAATTTGTAAAAGTGTAACTTTTTAGATAATGTAAATTTGTTTTCAAAAATAAATTTGTTGTGGTATTTGTAAATGTGAAATAAACCCTAATGTAGAGTGAAATAAACCCTAATGGAGAGTGAAATAAACCCTAATGGAGAGTGAAATAAACCCTAATGGAGAGTGAAATAAACACTAATGGAGAGTGAAATAAACACTAATGGAGAGTGAAATAAACACTAATGTAGAGTGAAATAACCCCTAATGTAGAGTGAAATAAACCCTAATGGAGAGTGAAATAAACCCTAATGGAGAGTGAAATAAACACTAATGGAGAGTGAAATAAACACTAATGTAGAGTGAAATAAACCCTAATGGAGAGTGAAATAAACCCTAATGGAGAGTGAAATAAACACTAATGGAGAGTGAAATAAACACTAATGTAGAGTGAAATAAACCCTAATGGAGAGTGAAATAAACCCTAATGGAGAGTGAAATAAACACTAATGTAGAGTGAAATAAACCCTAATGGAGAGTGAAATAAACACTAATGTAGAGTGAAATAAACACTAATGTAGAGTGAAATAAACCCTAATGGAGAGTGAAATAAACCCTAATGGAGAGTGAAATAAACACTAATGGAGAGTGAAATAAACCCTAATATAGAGTGAAATAAACCCTAATGGAGAGTGAAATAAACACTAATGGAGAGTGAAATAAACCCTAATGGAGAGTGAAATAAACACTAATGTAGAGTGAAATAACCCCTAATGTAGAGTGAAATAAACCCTAATGGAGAGTAAAATAAACCCTAATGGAGAGTGAAAGGGTGAATTTAGTTTTCGTCTCACCTTCCCTGCATGCTGCAGGCAGCTGTTTTTTGTAGGCGGAGCCTCCAGGACGGTGCACTCCTCGCTGCTGCTGTCTGGAGAGTGTTGGTGGGCCTCCATGGGCCGACCCGACCACAACCACGGGCGGTGAGGCTCCTAACTAAGCCCCTCCCTCTGTCTGGAGAAGGTCGATATGATTGGATCTACTCAGAACTTAGATTAACCAAACCTCATCCTGGAGTTAGTCAGAAGATCACAGTATCAGATAGTCCTGGATTACATTAACCCATGAAGATGGTCCAAACGTCCAAGGTTTGGTATTGTCTTTGAACTCAACTGGTGAAGATGGTTGTTTAAAATGTCCAGTTCAGACGGCTGCCTTGTCTTGTCTTCTCTTGTCTTGTCCTATCTTTTTGTATCATATCTTGTTTCGTCTTTAGTTATCTTGTTTTTTCTTTTCTTGTCTTGAGTTATTGTTGAGTATCTTGACTTGTCTTGTTTCTAGATATCTTTTCTCGTCTTGACTTATCGTATCTTGTCTTGTCTGTAGTTATTTTGTCTTGTCTTGAGTTATCTTATTGTATCTCATCTTGTTTTTTCTTTTCTTGAGTTAGCTTTCCTTGTCTTGAGTTATTGTCTAGTATCTTGACTTGTCTTAAGTTGTCTGGTCTTGAATTGTCGTTGAGTATCTTGACTTGTCTCGTTTCTAGTTATTTTTAATTGTCTTGAGTTATTGTATCATGTCTTGACTTATCGTAATGTCTTGTCTCAACTGTAGTTATTTTGTTTTGTCTTGAGTTATCTGATTTTATCTTAACTTGTTTTGTCTTTTTTTTTTAATTATCTTTCCTTGTCTTGAGTTATTGTATCATGTCTTGACTTATCTTGTCCTGTCTTAAGTTGTCTTATCTTGACTTATTGTGTCTCGTCTTGTCTAGTTATTTTGTCTTGAGTTATCGTCTAGTATCTTGACTTGTCTCATTTCTAGATATCTTTTCTTGTCTTGATTTATCGTAACGTCTTGTCTCGTCTGTAGTTATTTTGTCTTGTCTTGAGTTATCGTCTAGTATCTTGACTTGTCACGTTCTTCGATATCTATTCTCGTCTTGACTAATCGTATTTTGTCTTGTCTCGTCTGTAGTTATTTTTTTTAGTCTTGCGTTATCGTATCACATCTCTTCTTGTCTTGTCTTTAGTTACGTTGTCTTGTCTTGTGATATTGTGTATGGTCTCTGCTGCTGACTTCCTTGATGAGGACAGTCCTAAATATGATAAATTCCTGGTTGAATAACAGGAAAATCAGACTGGACGATGTGGAGCTAGCGATGCGTTTGTAGCGTCACGTGTTAGCGTTGGGTTCCCATCGTTATCTGTTGAGAAAAAAGACCAACAAATGAGCGACAAAACATTATGACCACATGATGATTGCTAGACAAAAATTAAAAAAAGCTGAGGGCAAATTGTTTTATTAAGCTGTGTGCTCTAGGGATAATATTTATCAAAGAGGTCTAAAACACCTTCAAGTTTTTATACCCGTCACCTGACAGAGGGGCGTGAAAATTGGTGGGTCACGGAATTAGTCAGATTGGTTAAAAATTGTGAAAACTTGTGATTGGACAGAATTGCAGGGCCGTGCAGAATTTACAGGGGTTGGCTGAATTTGCATTAATAGCTGCAATCGCAACATCACAAATTCCTGGAGGGTCTGATAAATACAAACAAACAAATAAAAAAAAAATTAAAAAAAAAATGACCCCAAAACACAGAAAACAACAGACTATATGACTGCAGAAGCATGCAAACAATAACAAAATCTGACAAAACAAAGTAACATAAGTGTACCCCAAAAACATCATTGTTATTGGTAAACAAATATTTTTGTTAAACCTGAACGCTGAAAATACCTTTGGTTTCTTTCATGTTATCATAAACTGCTTCTGCCAACACGTCAGGGGTCATAAAGTTATGTTCTTGTTCAATTGTTATAATCAACTAAGAAGTTATATTATTGGTAATCGGATGGTTTTGAGTAAAATCCCTTTGACGGTTTGTGGAGAAACGAAGAATGTAGGTCAAACATCTTCAAAGGGAGATGGAGAAGCAGAGGCAGCGGTTTCCATGGCAACGGATATTGAGGAGATGGGGGTGCAACAAAAAATTGGGGGGAATCCCTTTGATCCCAGAGTCCCAGACACTAGACAGTGTTGTGAGGGAGAACAGAACCAGAAGATCTGATCACAATGTGAAGGTGTTTTGGAGTTAATCTGATATCTGTTAAAATCTTTGGACTTCGTACTTCCTAATGCAGAAGTTTTTAACTTGTGGGTCGAGACATAAACGTTAGGTTTGGGATCCATCTTCAAAGATTCACACATTTTTTTTCCCAGGACAAATAATAAGAATAACTAGAATATTTGTTTTTCCTGAAGAAAATGCAAGTGAGGATGCAGGCGCTGGCCCACGTCACACTGCATTAGCTTAGCATTACTTAGCACTAGCATAAATTTGCATTAGCATTAGTATTAGCATTAACATTAGCTAGCACTCGTTAGCATTAGTATTAATCCGCATTCATTAACATAAGCATTAGTTTGCATTGGTATTAGTTAGCATTACCATACATTTGTATTAGCACTTGTATTAGTTAGCATTACATAAAATTAACCTAGCATTAGCACTAACCTAGCATCAGCACGAACCTAGCCTTAGCATTAGCCTAACAATAGCATTAGCATTAACATTAGCTTAGCATTAACATTAGCCTAGCATTAACACAAACCTAGTATTAACCTAACGTTACCATTAACCTAGCATAAGCACTAACCTAACCATGGCATTAGCCTAACATTACAACTAACCTAGCATTAGCCTAACGTTAGCATTAACCTAATGTTAACATTAATCTAGCATTAGCATTAGCCTAAAGTTAGCATTAACCTAGCATTCGCATTAGACTAACGTTAACATTAACATTAGCCCAATGTTAGCATTAACCTTGCATTGGCCTTAACCTAGCATTATCATTAACATAGCATTAGCCTAATGTTAGCATTGGCATTAACCTAGCATGCTTCTTTTTAATCCTATATTTTTAACAGTTAATGCTTGTTTTTAGTCCTGTCTTTTTAAAATATGTTTTGTATTACTGTTTTAACTCGTCCAATGTAGCACTTTGACATTTAGTGTCAAATATAAAGTGCATTACAAATAAAATGTATTATTGTTATCATTAGCAATAGCCTAACGTTAGCATTAGCCTAACATTGGCATTAGCCTAGCATTAGCTGAAAATTAGCAATAAGGTTGAAAAAGGTTTAAATTTGTTGAAAAAATTTAAAAATTACTAATTATAAAAGTGATAGCATAAATCTCTGGAACTTTCTGAACGTGTTAATAGCTTATTTATCAAAATCACTAATTATTTAACCTGTATAATAAACAGACAGAAATCACTAATTATTTAACCTGTATAATAAACACAGACAGAAATCACTAATTATTTAACCTGTATAATAAACACAGACAGAAATCACTAATTATTTAACCTGTATAATAAACAGACAGAAATCACTAATTATTTAACCTGTATAATAAACACAGACAGAAATCACTAATTATTTAACCTGTATAATAAACAGACAGAAATCACTAATTATTTAACCTGTATAATAAACACAGACAGAAATCACTAATTATTTAACCTGTATAATAAACAGACAGAAATCACTAATTATTTAACCTGTATAATAAACAGACAGAAATCACTAATTATTTAACCTGTATAATAAACAGACAGAAATCACTAATTATTTAACCTGTATAATAAACACAGACAGAAATCACTAATTATTTAACCTGTATAATAAACAGACAGAAATCACTAATTATTTAACCTGTATAATAAACACAGACAGAAATCACTAATTATTTAACCTGTATAATAAACACAGACAGAAATCACTAATTATTTAACCTGTATAATAAACACAGACAGAAATCACTAATTATTTAACCTGTATAATAAAATCATAAGAAGTAGAAAAGCGTCTAAATCAGATTTTTAGCCTCTCCACCATCTGTTAAATCAATATTAAAAGAATTCCCAAATATGCCCAAAAATTAGAAACATTTCACCTTGAAAATCAGAGGCTTTATTTACTAAACACAAGTTCAAGGACCTGCTGCACACACACTGACAGAGTGCAGATACCACAGTACAGTCACATTGATGTGGCTTTAAGGGTTTCTGTTTGTGAATTATTGATGAGGTTTATAGAGATTAGGTATCTCTGCTGATCCTTTAATCCTGTTTAAGGTCCTCCCCCCCAAAAACACACACACACACACACACACACACACACACCCACCACTGTCTCCGACTGTCACTGAAACTCAATGCTCTGGTATTGTCTTGTCTCTGGACCAATCAGCATCCTGTGTGTGTGTGTGTGTGTGTGTGTGTGTGTGTGTGTGTGTGTGTGTGTGTGTGTGTGTGTGTGTGTGTGCTGGTGCTGAAAATGCAAAGGTCAGTGTTGGTCCCACACAAGGCGTGATATGATTGGAAATGATAAAAACTATAGAAATCTATTCAGGAGCCACTAAATCAGTGTTTTTCAACCTCGGGGTCGGGACCCCATGTGGGGTCACCTGAAACAGATTCTTGAAATTTTTTAATTATTATTCTTTTTTTTTTTAATTAAAACAACACAATCTTAAATAACTGTATTTCTATAGTTTCACTAAATCTAGTTCAACTAAAATACAGTAAAAAAAAAAAAATATATATATATATATATATATATACATATATATATATGAGATCGAACATCATCAAGATCTAATTCTAGAAAAAAAGCGTCTTTGGGGTCGCCAGAAATTATTGATGAATGCGGTTATTTTTGCTTTACATGTACTTTTTTAAGAAAATAAATTAATCATAAATAAGTGGAAATAAATGAATATCATACAGTAACACTAATAGAGTGACCCACATGCACTAATATACTGTATGGGATAAAACATCAGCCCATGTGCATTTTGAGCCTTTTTTATTGTGTAAATACTATTACTGAAGCACATTCTAGTGTTGATTTATTCTATTTAATTTGTGTTTGTCAGGAACCTGTTTACACTATAAGTTGGGAATTGTTTTCTCTGTACTGTATATCTTATTTTAATCCCTTTAGAAACTGTTGGGCTGTTAAACTTCTATCATAATTCTGTTTGCTTTGTTTCTTTTAGGGTTTATTTTGTGTGATATTTACAGGTTGTTTAGAGCTAAATATCTTCCCTTTATGTTGATCTTTTACTCATTAAATTGAAAGTAATAATGCAGGAAAAACAGCAAACTGACCTTGACCTTAAATATGACCTTGAGTAGAGCTTCTCATAAATGTAAACATCAACGCGTAGAGCTGCTCAGAAACATTCCCTGGATTCCAGAGCAACATTCCGTCCCTGCTGCTGTGTGTAACTCAGACACACCCTCTTTCCTGTAAAACTGCAGTCAGACTGGGTTTTAAAGCAGTACAGGTGAGATGGCTCAGCTGCAGATAGAAAGCCTCTCGTGTTCCGTGTGTCTGGAGCTCCTGAAGGAACCAGTGAGCGTTCCCTGTGGACACAGCTACTGCAGGACGTGTATCGGCAGCGTCTGGAATGGAGAGAAGGAGAAGGACGTGTACAGCTGTCCTCAGTGCAGACAGAGGTTCACACCAAGGCCTGTCCTGATGAAAAACATAGTGCTGGCAGAGTTAGTGGACCAGTTAAAGGAGAGCAGACTCCAAGAAGCTGCAGGAGATCCCAGCTTTGCTGCAGCTGAAGATGTGGCCTGTGACGTCTGCACGGAGAGGAAACTGAAAGCCGTCAAGTCCTGTTTGACCTGTGTGACGTCGTACTGCGAGAAACATCTTCAGAGACACAATGAAGTCACTCCTTCAAAGAGGCACAGACTAGTGGATCCCTCCAAGAAGCTCCAGGAGAACATCTGCTCTCGTCACGATGAGGTGATGAAGATGTTCTGTCGCACTGATCAGCAGGGTATCTGTATTCTCTGCTCCATGGAGGAACATAAAGGCCACCACATGGTTTCAGCTGCAGCAGAACACACTGAGAGGCAGAGAGAGCTGCAGGAGAGTCGAGCTGACATCCACAAGAACATCCAGGACAGAGAGAAAGATGTGGAGCTGCTTAAACAGCAGGTGGAGAACATCAACCTCTCTGCTGATCACACAGTGAAGCACAGTCAGCAGATCATCACTGAGCTGATCCGTGTCCTCCACAGAAGAAGCTCTGAGCTGGAGAAGGAGGTCCGATCCAAGCAGCACGCTGAGGTGAGCTTGGTGCGAGTGCTTCAGGAGAAGCTGGAGCAGGAGATCAGTGAGCTGAAGAAGAGAGACGCTGAGCTGCAGCAGATCTCCACCACTGAGGACCACATCCAGTTTGTCCTCAGCTACAGCTCCCTGTCAGCGCCCAGTGTGTCCACACACTCCTCCATCACACACACACATCCTCACAGCTGCTTCCAGGAGCTCACAGAGCATCTCCATACCATCCTGATGGAGGACTGGACCAAAGTCTGTGGGACTATGGAGAGAGTGAAGGTTCCACAGCTGCCAGAGCCCACGAGCAGAGCTGGATTCTTAGAGTATTCACAGGAAATCACTCTGGATCCAAACACAGCTCACACACACCTCAGATTATCAGAAGGAAACAGAAAAGTAACATTAATGAGAGAAGATCAGCATCATCATCATCATCAGGACAGGTTCATCAGGTGTCCACAGGTCCTGAGTAGAGAGAGTCTGACTGGACGCTGCTACTGGGAGGTGGAGGTGGTGAGGGGAGGGGTCGGTGTAGTCGTGGCCTATGAGAGCATCAGCAGAGACTGGGGAGGGAGAGACTGTGTGTTTGGATACAACCACAAGTCATGGAGGCTGCAGTGCACGCACAATAAATACACGTTCTACCACAGGAGGGTCTCCACTGAGGTCCCGGGACCACGCTCCTCCAGGGTGGGGGTCTACGTGGACCACAGAGGAGGGTCTCTGAGCTTCTACAGCGTGGGTGACACCATGACTCTGCTCCACAGAGTGAAGACCACCTTCACTGAGCCGCTCCACATGGGACTGAGTCTGAACCATGAAGGAGACACAGCTGAGGTGTGTGCAAGTAACCAGGAATGGACTAAATTATAATTGTAATCGCATAATTCATCATTCATTACAATTATGTAATGTATTTGGCAATTGAACATTGCCATACATTGTTCTTGTTGGAGTTCTTATTATTTTTCTTCTGCAACTCTTTTATCGTGGAGCTCCTCCTATAGGAGCACTAATGACACGTATGTCATCTCATAGGGACAATGTCAAGGATGTGCATATCCATATCTCTTATTTTTATTTTCTACCAACGTGATTAAATTCCCAGAAGCCAAAACGTAAATATGAAGAAAAAAGAACTATTTGCATCGGTCACTCGATCAATGATGTCGTAAAACGAGCAGTGAGAAATAGACGTGGGAGGGGGGGCAGAGCGGGAGCCCGAACCGCTAACAATGCGTTTGTTGTGTTTTCTCTGTAGCACAGAGCGCGTATGGATGTGTGAGATAACGGCTAAAAAAAACAGGCTCCGCATGGAAACACTTTCTACTGACGTTTGACAAACTTTCAGGCTATATTTTAACTGGGCAGAAGCTAATTAACGTTAGCACACAGGCTAATCACAGTTAGCATGCTAACGTTAGCTTCTCTTTTATATTCCGCACTGATGTTATGCACACGTGAAAAGGTGTATTTTATTCTGGGTGTTTTTAACGTGATGTTTACTACCTGCTGATGATCTCAAAGCTTTACGTTGTTTTCAGTAACAGGAGGAAATCAGATCTTTTCTCTTGATGCCTGAACATGTTATTATTGACATCTGAAATCAGAGTAATCAGATTACAGTACTCAGATTGAGTCATGTAAGGGATTATGTTACAAATTGTTGCAGTTCAACCAGTGATCATGTAATCTTGTGACTGTTTACTGTTGTATAGTACCAGTAGGTGTTACGATTCAACTGGTGATCATATTATCTTGTGACTGGTTTCTGACTCACTGAGCACTCAAACCAGTTTGGGTTCATGGTTCGTCTTGTCGTCATTATATCTTGGGACTAGTTTGACCAGTTGGTGTTATGGATCAACTGGTTATCATGTCATCTTGTGACTTGTTTGAAAAAGACTCAAATAAACACATGCAGAGATGTCATCTGGGCTGTCCTTTCATTGGTTTTGTAAGAACCAGCAATAGAACCAGTTATGAAACCAGTTATAGAACCAGGGGGAGAACCAGCTATAGAACCAGTTATAGAACCAGGAGGAGAACCAGTTATATGACCAGTTATTGAACCAGGAGGAGAACCAGTTATAGAACCAGCTATAGTAATAGAACCAGTTATTGGAACCAGGAGGAGAACCAGTAATAGAACCAGCTATTGTAATAGAACCAGTTCTTGAACCAGGAGGAGAACCAGTTATAGAACCAGCTATAGTAATAGAACCAGTTATAGAACCAGTTATAGGAACCAGGAGGAGAACCATTTATAGAACCAGTTATAGAACCAGCTATAGAACAGTAATAGAACCAGCTATGAGAACCAGCTATAGAACCAGTTATAGAACAAGTAATAGAACCAGGATCAGCCTGCGTCAGTATGTACTACTGCAGGAAAAACCAGTTCTCGCTGTTTTACTGACAGACAGGCCTCACACACACACACACACACACACACACACACACACACACACACACACACACACACACACACACACACACACACACACACACACACACACACACACACACACACACACACACACACTCTCTCACCGTGCTGTCGCCGTCTGTTTTCCATCCTGAATCCTTCGCATCATGGCATCGTCTTCCTCCTCTTCTCCTCCTCCTCCTCCTCATCATCATCATCATCATCGTCACGGCAACAGCAGCAGCAGCAGCATCACTGACGGAGAAAGGAGGGGGGAGGGGAGGCAGGAGGGCTCCCATTGGTGGGCTTTGTCTGTCAGTCAGTGTTGATGCTGTAGGCGGGGCGCCGTCTCTGTCCTGCTCAGTGATTGGCTGTGATTGAATCCCCCCCAAACACAATATAAAACAAAACAATGCCTGTAAAATATATTGAATCATTAGTAATGTTATATTGTGAAAGAGAAAGTAAAAAATTACAAGTATGTTTTTGACAACAAAAATACACAAACATGGCAACAAAAATGTTTGTCAACAAAATTACACAAAAATGACAAATATATATATATATATATATATATAGGTCAACAAAAATACACAAAAATTACAACAAAATCACACAAAAATGACAACAAAAATACACAAAAACCAACACAAATATAGAACAACAAAAATACACAAACATGACAACAAATACAAAAAATATATATATAGGTCGACAAAAATTAATAAAGTTTATCAAACCTAATCTAATTATGCCTGTGAAATACATTTCATTATTAGCTTAAATAAGCATAAAATAAGGTTGAAAAGAAGTTAAAAGTGACAATAATGAAAAAGGTTTATTATTATCTATCGATACATTTTCAGACCCACTTATTCCTATTTGTCAGGGTCGAGGGGATTATTATTATTAATTATTATTATTATAAGTGCGGAAAATGTCTTGAAAGTGGAAAAAAATGTGCATTTGTCAGAATTAAATGGGAGCAATGCATCAAAAATATATTAAAAAGAGCAAAAATTTGGCAAGAAAAAGTGATGAAAATAGGTTAAAATATTACAAGTTTGGTGTAGTTGCAGAAAAAGGTTAAAAATAAACAAAAATGGGCTGCAATTTTTACAAAAATATTCTTAGTTTATTTTAAGGGAACTGGCGACCCCTCCTAGTGTCTAGCGCCCTCAATTGGGGTCCTGACCCCAGGTTTGAGAAGCCCTGGTTTAGATCATAAAGTGAAATGCTACAATGCTACAGCTGTGATTACACGTGCGACACTTTGCGCTAAAAAACACCGACTAAACGTTTGAATTATCAATGAATACAGCTTTATATCCGGTAAAGTTTACTAGTCTAGACTTTACATCACACCGCGGTGTATTTATTAATGAACTTCTGAGTGAAACACTGTTTTTAACACTCCTGACTCACGGTGGGATGATGCTGCAGCTCCACTTCCGGTGGGCAGGGGGCACTGTTTCCGGTCTGAGAGTATAAAATAAAACCGGAGACTTCCGTTCGTTCACATTCAACGATGGCACTAGTAGACACACAATCTGGTAAATATCTCCTCAATCCTGCTTTTATTCTCACTAATCTCACCTTTTATCGTCAATTTAGATGTTTGTAGTTACTGTTTGGTCGTTTCATGCTCATATTAAGGTTTTATTTAACGGATGGAGGCGGATAATGTTTCCCATGTTGGAGAAATTAAACGTAGATTAAAACTCGATCAAATACGGTGTGGTGATGTAAAACTGTTCCTGTGGGAACATATAACGATAGTTACACAAACTGATTTATAATAATAATTTATTTCAGATCAGACTCTGACGAGGTGGTTTTATTTTCACGTGTTTCCGGCCGCTGACCACGTGGTTTCCCTACAGTAGTATTTCATTTATAACAGAGCTGAATAACTTTAATGGCTATAATAAACATGTAATTAATAGTAATATTAGGGTAGTGAGTCACGTAAGTGTAAAAAAAGAATGCAAACTCGTTTTTACCTAGTTTAACCCTTTAACGCCTGTATTATTAACATCTCCGCATTTTTACAATTTTTTACGTTTTCTACCAGTTTAATATCGGTAAAAAAAAGAAATAGATATTAGACATTTAATAGGAAGAAAAAAATGAAGGCTCACTATTTAATTCCCCAAATATATACGATTTAGAATGTATAAAACTATTTACAATTTAAATGGTAAGTTTCCATGTGTTTAAAGATGCGAACGCGACGTTTTTCTGGCAACTATTTCACGTGATTACCGTAATATTTGTAGCTTTTCAGTAAAGCACAACATGTTAACTTTAAGAAACAGAGTTTTTTTTCAATAGAGTGAGTTTAACAGCTTTAATTCCCCTTTCATATAAAGTGTGGGAATAATTCAGATTTATTAACAGTAACTGAGGTGTAAGGCTGAGACAACAAATCAATTGTCTTTGAAATGTTATCGATTCTAAGCGAACTTTGTCAATAAAGTGTGCAAGTGTGTTTACTAGTACTAATGTCTGTGTGTTCTACTATTTGGGCTACTAAGACATACTATCTGATCGATTATGAAATCGAGTCGCAGCTCTACGGAGGTGTACTTTAGCGTTAGCATTAATAAAATAGTAATAACGTAGTTTTAGTGTGATTTCAGTTTACGTGTTTTCATTTGTGACTTATTGTAATAATGTTATTGATCGATGGACTCATTCTTTCAGTCCCAGGACTATCGCAGCAGGAACATCCTCTACTGGAGGCGTGTGCGTGTACGCTGCTGTCCAGTAGCAGACAAAGGTCAGTGTGTGTGTGTCTGTGTGTGTGTTCGCTGTGATGACGTTCTCCTGCCATTCGTAGTTTCCTCCAGAGGTTCTAACAACCTGTGACGGTTCTAATCTTCCTTGGATGTCTGAGCGAACGTTAAAATGATATTCAACAGTTTAACTGTAACACGTGATGAAGATGAGTTTGACTCACTGTGATTGTGTCTGTAGGTCTCCTGGTCCTGGATGAGACCTGGATATGCTCAGGTTGATGGTTCTACATCCAACCATGGTCTGAGTTAGAGCCTCATCCAGCTGAAGGTGTGTGTGGTGAGCCGTTTAAACATTTAATAACAGAAATATAAATCACACATAACATTGTCTATTACAGAGGTCTCATTAAAGAACAATTTATGCCTGTTAAATATGTGTTTTAAGTTATTTAGAGTTGCTTGTTAAACAAATGACAGCTGCAGATACAATGTTAATTATTGATGTTTTGTTTTTTTTTAATTGACGGCTGCGTAACAGCACCAAAGAGTGGAACCAAAAATGCAGAAACCTAAATAAAAATGGATGTTTATTTCAAGCCAAATTGCAACACCTAGTGGTCAAACATGAGACTAACAATGATTGGAACCAATCTGACATATTACAGTTACTGTGTGCGTGCAATATTGATCAAAATAACCCTGATTATCATTTTGGTCATAATCGTGCAGCTCTACCATACAATATATATTGTCAAGACTTCACAAAGAACAATTTATGTTTACTTAATCCAAGTACAAATATTAAAAATAAGTGGTATGTAAATCAAACTGTTAAATTAAAGGATATTTCTGCTGAAATATTGCTTACTACTTTGAGTTTTTTTTTTTTTAATTGAAAAACATGATTTTAAAAAATGAATTTGGACGTTTTTGAAGCAGTGTTTTAATCGCACAGTGAAATATTGCGATTTATCGCAGAAACGTAGTATATGATGTGTGAACAACTGCTGGTTCGCTGTGATGACGTTCTCCTGCCATTCGTAGTTTCCTCCAGAGGTTCTAACAACCTGTGACGGTTCTAATCTTCCTTGGATGTCTGAGCGAACGTTAAAATGATATTTAACCGTTTAACTGATGCTCAGTGTGTATGTGTGTCTAACGTGTAGCGTCTCTTCTTTCAGTTTTGGCGCTGGTGTCATCGTCGTGGAGCTGTGAGGCGTTCAGGGTCAGTATCTGAAACAATTATTTGACTTTTAATTGTGATCACATGATTAAATAAAGCTGATTATCTAGAATAATTATAATATGGGCTCTGTAATAGTGTATTAATTGAGTTAGTCTTTGGTACGTTGGGTTAATTATTTAAAATGTTTTTATTATAATAATTTATTGCTTAAGTTTGAACTGTAAACATATTGTTTGTCTAAAAGTAGTGTAATAAAAACAGTTTTTTACCAAATTTGTTAAATAATTGTGATTACAATATTGATCAAAATAACCGTGATTATCATTTTGGTCATAATCGTGC
The DNA here is from genome assembly GCF_900634775.1 of Gouania willdenowi. Taxonomy (NCBI): domain Eukaryota; kingdom Metazoa; phylum Chordata; class Actinopteri; order Blenniiformes; family Gobiesocidae; genus Gouania; species Gouania willdenowi. The sequence continues at coordinate 135,899 of NC_041061.1, forward strand.
AGCTCTACAATACAATATATATTGTCAAGACATTACAAAGAACAGTTTATGTTTACTTAATCCAAGTACAAATATAAAAAATAAGTGGTATGTAAATCAAACTGTTAAATTAAAGGATAATTCTGTTGAAATATTGAGTTTTTTTTTTTTTTTAATTGAAAAACATGATTTTAAAAAATTTGGACATTTTTGAAGCTGTGTTTTAATCGCACAGTGAAATATTGCGATTTATCGCAGAAACCTAGTATATGATGTGTGAACAACTGCTGGTTCGCTGTGATGACGTTCTCCTGCCATTCGTAGTTTCCTCCAGAGGTTCTAACAACCTGTGACGGTTCTAATCTTCCTTGGATGTCTGAGCGAACGTTAAAATGATATTCAACAGTTTAACTGTAACACGTGATGAAGATGAGTTTGACTCACTGTGATTGTGTCTGTAGGTCTCCTGGTCCTGGATGAGACCTGGATATGCTCAGGTTGATGGTTCTACATCCAACCATGGTCTGAGTTAGAGCCTCATCCAGCTGAAGGTGTGTGTGGTGAGCCGTTTAAACATTTAATAACAGAAATATAAATCACAAACATAACATTGTCTATTACGGAGGTCTCATTAAAGAACAAATTATGCCTGTTAAATATGTGTTTTAAGTTATTTAGAGTTGCTTGTTAAACAAATGACAGCTGCAGATACAATGTTAATTATTGATGTTTTGTTTTTTTTTAATTGACGGCTGCGTAACAGCACCAAAGAGTGGAACCAAAAATGCAGAAACCTAAATAAAAATGGATGTTTATTTCAAGCCAAATTGCAACACCTAGTGGTCAAACATGAGACTAACAATGATTGGAACCAATCTGACATATTACAGTTACACACTGGTGGTGCAGTTAATGTCCATACATTAGTTCAGAGAGAGTGTGTGTGTGCATGCGCAATATTGATCAAAATAACCGTGATTATCATTTTGGTCATAATCGTGCAGCTCTACCGTACAATATATATTGTCAAGACTTTACAAAGAACAATTTATGTTTACTTAATCCAAGTACAAATATTAAAAATAAGTGGTATGTAAATCAAACTGTTAAATTAAAGGATATTTCTGCTGAAATATTGCTTACTACTTTGAGTTTTTTTTTTTTTTTATTGAAAAACATGATTTTAAAAAATGAATTTGGACGTTTTTGAAGCAGTGTTTTAATCGCACAGTGAAATATTGCGATTTATCGCAGAAACCTAGTATATGATGTGTGAACAACTGCTGGTTCGCTGTGATGACGTTCTCCTGCCATTCGTAGTTTCCTCCAGAGGTTCTAACAACCTGTGACGGTTCTAATCTTCCTTGGATGTCTGAGCGAACGTTAAAATGATATTAAACCGTTTAACTAATGCTCAGTGTGTCTAACGTGTAGCGTCTCTTCTTTCAGTTTTGTCGTGGAGCTGCGTGAGGCGTTCAGGGTCAGTATCTGTAACAATTATTTGACTTTTAATTGATCACATGATTAAATAATCCTGATTATTTACATTTATAATATTGGCTCTGTAATAGTGTATTAATTCAGGTTGCCTTTGGTACATTGGGTTCATTATTTATAATGTCTATATTATAATAATTTAATGTTGCACTGTAAACTCTACACATTGTTTAACATTAGTGTAATAAACATTTTTTTTTTTTTTTTACCAAGTATGATAAATAATTGTGATTACAATATTGATAAAAAATAACCGTGATTATCATTTTGGTCATAATCGTGCAGCTCTACCGTACAATATATATTGTCAAGACTTTACAAAGAAGAATTTGTTTACTTAATCCACATACAAATATAAAAAATAAGTGGTATGTGAATCAAACTGTTAAATTAAAGGATATTTGTGCTGAAATATTTCTTTTCTAGTTTTTTTTAATTGAAAAATATGATTTTTAAAAATCGATTTGGACATTTTTTAATCAATGTGTTAATCGCACAGTGAAATATTGCGATTTATCACAGAAACCTAGTATATGATGTGTGAACAACTGCTGGTTCGCTGTGATGACGTTCTCCTGCCATTCGTAGTTTCCTCCAGAGGTTCTAACAACCTGTGACGGTTCTAATCTTCCTTGGATGTCTGAGCGAACGTTAAAATGATATTTAACCGTTTAACTAATGCTCAGTGTGTGTGTGTGTCTAACGTGTAGCGTCTCTTCTTTCAGTTTTGGCGCTGGTGTCATCGTCGTGGAGCTGTGAGGCGTTCAGGGTCAGTATCTGAAACAATTATTTGACTTTTAATTGTGATCACATGATTAAATAAAGCTGATTATCTAGAATAATTATAATATGGGCTCTGTAATAGTGTATTAATTGAGTTAGTCTTTGGTACATTGGGTTAATTATTTAAAATGTTTTTATTATAATAATTTAATGCTTAAGTTTGAACTGTGAACATATTGTTTGTTTAAAAGTAGTGTAATAATTAAAAACAGTTTTTTTACCAAATTTGATAAATAATTGTGATTACAATATTGATCAAAATAACCGTGATTATCATTTTGGTCATAATCGTGCAGCTCTACCGTACAATATATATTGTCAAGACTTTACAAAGAACAATTTATGTTTACTTAATCCAAGTACAAATATTAAAAATAAGTGGTATGTAAATCAAACTGTTAAATTAAAGGATATTTCTGCTGAAATATTGCTTACTACTTCGAGTTTTTTTTTTTTAGTTGGAAAAACATGATTTTAAAAATCGATTTGGACATTTTTGAAGCGGTGTTTTAATCGCGCAGTGAAATATTGCGATTTATCGCAGAAACCTAGTATATGATGTGTGAACAACTGCTGGTTCGCTGTGATGACGTTCTCCTGCCATTCGTAGTTTCCTCCAGAGGTTCTAACAACCTGTGACGGTTCTAATCTTCCTTGGATGTCTGAGCGAAGCAGCTGTAGAACAAACGCACTAGATCAGATATTTACAGGAAGTGAAAGTTTAGAGTGTGGGTGGTGTTTTTAACTTCTTAAAGAATGATTACAAAATAAAATGTTCATTATTGAACTATTTAATTTATATTGAGTGTGTAAAAATATATAATTTGTTTCGTTACTTTTTATGACATTCATATTTAATAAAGATTCTGGTAATGTAAAAATAATTAAAATATACTAGACATTTTGGACGAACACACATGGGGTCACAACCCCAAGGTTGAAAAGCAGTTTTAAAATGCATAAAGGAAAGGAAACAATATACATACAAATGATGACATTAGATGAATCCTATTTTGGGTGTAGTGCTTGTCGCTATGCTAATGCTGGTATCTGTTAGGGGGCGTGTCTAATCTCAAGTGATTCAATAACAAACTGCTTCCTTTTAAATCATAAAGATAACATAACTTTCGCTATTATTTTTCTAAACGGCTTTTTAACTCTTACTAATCGCGATTGATTACAGATGAATAACGCACAAAAAATGAGCAATTTTTCATTTCCCTCTTGTTCTCAGGTTATTGATGATGGAATCAGACGATGTTGGTTCTGGATCCAGGTGATGAAGGTACGTTCACTTTCTGTTTTTTTGTTTTTTTTCTGTTCGCTGTGATGACGTTTTCCTGCCATTCGTAGTTTCCTCCAGAGGTCTGAGGACCCGTGACGGTCCAAATCTTCCTTGGATGTCTGAGCGAAGTCTTAACGTCTGTCCGTGTGTCGCCGATGATCCGACATGGTCTCTAAACGTGATCTTTGTCTCCTGCAGGTCCACGTCAAGCTGCTTCAGATCCTGGTCGTCACATTGGAGTTAAATGATGAAATAAAAGTTTGACGTAAACACATTTTTAGTCTCTTTACTTTAACTCTGGTGTTAAAAACATATTTTAGTTCAGGGGCCAAATACGCACCAGTTTGATCTGAAAAGAGCCACAAATTGTAGACAGAAAAACTTGCTTTTTCAACATTATTCTGCCCTATAAATTATATGTAGAGTAATGAAAGTTAGAGACAATATCATTATTTAAATTTCCTTGAGTTTAATTTTTTTTTTTTATTATTCAGTTTGGGAGAAGTTAGTAAAATTTCAGTCAAATTGCAGGATTTTGGATACTATAAATATTTTGTGGTTAAAAATGACGAAAGCAACGGGGAAACTGCAAAATGTTAAAAGAATTGAGATTAAAGTTTACTTTAAAACGAACAAAAAATACACAATTCCATCAAAATGTCATTACTCTTAAAAAGTACTACACCATTCTGACAAATACAAAGGAAAAGAAAATGTAAAAGTTAAAGAAATGAAGAAAAATGTAATGACAAAAGAAATGATGACATTAAAAAAACTATAATACATGATTCTGACTCAAAATTCCCTGGCAAATATTGTAAATATTAATTGAATTTATGTATTGGGAAGAGCTGAGATTTACAACTAAATTACTTAGTATTTTTACACATTGTTTTTTGTAATATCAAATTTCACCCCCGGGCCTTGAGTTTGACTTTTCATTTTAAATCTTTCTCATAGTCCTTGAGGGTAATACTAGTGTTTATGGGGTGATTAAAAGTTCTTTATTCCACCCATCCCCCCACCCTCGCTGTCTCTGGCCATAAAACAGCACTTGCTATGTACTACCTTACGTCAGCCCAACACACACTAATGCTAGATTATGACCAGCCTCGTGGCTACACACAGTATCTACTAATTCACTTTTCTCAAACTTATATCATGGCAGCAAAAAAAGGTAGAGAAGACCTTTGTCTGAGGAATGGCTCAACTCAGCAGCAGTACATCAGGCAGCACACACACATATCCATCCATTTTCAAAGCAACTTTGTCAGCACACACATTACCACACTTCTGTATTACTCCCATCATTTATTTTACTTGTCTCTCTTCCTCATACTGGTCACATGGGACTATATGTGTGAAAGTACCCTTAGTGTCACTGTTGTATGTAGCTGTGGGGTGGGTCAGGGGGGCGGGGTGTGTGAAGTGTTTATGACAGTGACATAACCAAAGTTACCTTTAGGGGGAGCTCTAAGCGCTGTACTTCTGCTTTATTGATCAGTTGCTTTGTCAGTAACTGTTGTTCAGTATTTGTCCACTGGGGGTCGCACTGTGTGTGTGGTAGCAAAACTAAATCAATGTGTGTTCACAAGGTGGAAAAATGTAACAAACACAAAATTGTTTTATATAAATTATGTATTTATCTTGTCAGCTGTTCACAATTTTGCTGAGAAAACTGATATTTAAACAATAATATAGACACTAGTTTGTTTTTTTAGCCATTTGTGTATTTCAGTCACTTTTAAAAGATGCAGTGTAACTAAAATATAAATCCCTGCTTCGGTCCGACAGAAAATGTTTAGAAATGTGTGTATTTGTGATATTTTTAGTTCACATTTTACGACTTTTAATTTAGTTTCGCTTTTGGGGTCCGCAGTGCGTCACCAGTTTGAGGGCGAGTGCCCATTGGCTGACGTCAGTGATGTAGAGCGGATAGAGCCAATCAGAGGAGGGCTAAGGCGGAGCTTTGTCTTCCGCTATGTCGGCGGGCATTTATAAACGAGCAAACCCTCCGCCATTACTCTTTAGTCTTTACCAGCGGTGAAAGCAGTCATCAGGTGAAAAGCAGTCATCAGGTGAAAAGCAGTCATCAGGTGAAAATGCCTCACAAACGAGGAAGGAGTTCAGGACCAGGAACAGGAGACATCCGTAAATATTTTAACAACAAAACAGTGAGTAATTCATGTAGTTTATGTGAAATGTTCATAGACTAGAGAGAAAAACAACAGATGTGTTAAATAATATCTATTTATGGAAAACTAAACAAACACTAAGTTTCAGTTCATCGATGGTATTTTCACCTGTAACAACATGTTTAGATTCCATGAAGTAGGAAAAAAAGGACAGTTTGATGTGAAAAGTAAGGAATGACTGTTTGGTTTTTAGTAATCTGTACTTGTGGATAAAAAAAAAAATATGCTCATTATGATAAGATATTGTTTTTGTTGAGAAAAACAATCTATTACTGGAGATAGATTGTCAAATATGGACAAGTGCTTCAATGTGTGTGTGTGTGTGTGTGTTTTTCTTGGCCTATGTTGTGTAGACCCTATAGTTTCCCAAAGTAGGGTACGGGTACCCCCAGTGGTACGCGCATTGTCATAGTGCGGTACGTGAATTAAAATGAAAAACAATGACAACAGTGGAAACTAGAATATAAATAGAGATGTTAATGGTAATGCTAGGTTCATGTTAGGCTAGTGCTAGGTTATTGTTAATGCAAGGTTCATGATAATGCTTTGTTAATGTTAATACTAAGTCAAAGAATAAGTCAAGAAATATCTGAATGAACCTCGGGGATTGTTTTGTTTTTCTGGTTTTACAAACAAAAATGGAAAATCAACCAATTTTTAAATGTGTGTTTTTCCCTTTTTGACCCTGATGAAGAAATATGCCTTAAATTTCAGTTTGAAAATTAAATAATCAATCGTTTTTGTTTGTTTTTGGAACATAAAATTCAATGATCAAAACCTAAACTGATCAAAATGTTGAGGAAGCAAACTGTGACGTGTCAAAATAAGTTATGAAAGTTATTTTTCCCTCTGGTTTCAAAGGTTTTGCTCTTTTCTAAACTTCATTAGTGATTATCTCACACATACAGTTAAGACGACCTTATAGTAACTGTTTAAATGACAAAAGCTCACAAACATCCAGTGGAACAATGTGAGTTTTCTGCAGGTTCAGCAGCAGGGGGCGCTGCAGACTGAAAATACAGAATGTTCAACATTCCTGGTGATGTAATATGATGTTGTGTTTTCAGGCTGACCCTTCTAGTCCAGTCAAAGTGAAAGAGGAGAAGACTGACCCTGTGGTGAGCACTTTAGAATAAAAACTACTTTCTTAAAAGCTTTGTTGAAAACGATGAGTAGGGAAGAAAAATGGGGGAACATTTCTGGTGAATTTCCACAGGAACTTAAGATGGGAAATTTTGGGAATATTGAGAAATATAAACTCTTTATGGGAATTATTTATTGGAATTAATAAGACACTGGGAGTAACTTTAAATAAATATCATATTCAAACAAATATTAGCATCAATTCAAAATAATACAATTAAAAAAAAAAAACCTTTCAACAAGGCAAATTTATTTGTATAGCGCATTTCATACACAAGGCAACTCAATGAGCTTTACATGATAACACATTAAATTGTTTAAAATCAATAAGAACATTTAAAATCATCAGGAAAATCAATTAAAATCATCAGTAAAATCATCATGACATCATCATCATGACCATAAATCTCTCTCAATCATACACAGTAGATAAAAAAAAAGCGCCTTTAACTTTGATTTAAAAATGTTCATGTGATGCTGACTTCAGCTCTGCTGCAGTTTGTTCCACTTCTTTGCAGCATAACAACTAAAAGCAGCATCACCATGGTTACTGTGAGCTCTGGGCTCCACTATCTGACCTGTGTCCATAGATCTCAGAGACCTGCTGGGTTCATACCTGACTAACATCTCACTGATGTATTCTGGACCAAACCCATTCACACATTTATAACCAGCAGCAGAACTTTACAGTCTCCTCTGAGGCTGACTGGGAGCCAGTGTAATGTGTTCTGACCTCTTTGTTCATTCAGAACTGCTGGTTCAGAGTAAACAAACTTTAACATATTAGTTTTTAACTCATGAGTGAATTATTATTGTTGTTATGAAATGTTATTTTATGTTCTGATCTGTTTTCAGGATGGACACTCACATACACTCAATGTGAAGTTCAGCTCAAACGATCGATATGAATACTCTGTTCACTGTGAACATCCACGCACGGTGCTGCAGGTGCTGAAATCCCACAGTGAGTGGAACGCAAAGATGGCTGATGATGGTATTATTATACACATGGGTAAAGGAGACAAAGAGACCATCATCCCTACACATTTCCCTTGTACGTGTCTCGAGGAAGGAGAAACGCTGACCCTCTATTGGGAGACACAGGAAGTGGAACAGAGAGCAGAAGGTGTAGATTACACTTTGATCCGTCCTGTAGAGGAGTACTCAGTCTTCTTCATTGATACAGTGGGAGGAGTTAACTCTCGATCCAAGGAGCTGTTCAGGAACCAGGGAGCTGTTAAAATGTTTAAGTTTCTCTGTGTTTATGGAGAGAAGGGAGCTACTGTGATGGAGACCTTTAGAAGGGACGGGCGCTTCCTGGATTACCTCGAGTCTTTTAAACTGTCCAACAATGATAATGAAAACACACTCACTGTGAGCACTGAAAAGGTCAAAAACCTCCACAACAATAAGTTCAAGATCCGTCTTCCCCTGAACAAAAGTGGCAAGGATGGAAAGAATCAGGAAGACGTGGCAAATAAGTCAGTGAAGGAAGTTGCTGACATGCGAGGGCGCAGCGTTGCATCCACAAAGACGAGCGAGGGGACAAACACTTTGACCCAGGAGAAGTTGATGGAGATCTATGAGTTACTGTGTGAACAGTTCCCACATCTGAAGGAGGAGATGGAGAACAGGGCTGAAGTCAACACGGTGAAAGTGGAGAAAGTGAACTTCGGAAAGGCCCAGCAGTCTTTCAGCGAGGTGTTCAGGCAGAAGCAGATGCACAAACTAGGCGAGTCCGTTTGTAAAGTCAGAGTTGGAGATGTTTGCTCAGGAACAGGCTTTGTGCTCTTTGATAATTACATCATCACAAATGCACATTTATTTCAAAACTGCACTGATGGAAGAGAGCTTCATGACGAGATTGATGTGTTTGCCTTGTTTAACTATGTCGACCCTGAGCCGTACAATGACTTCTACTGCTTCGAGGCCGAGAAGTTGTTTGTAGACATCGACTCTGAGCTTGATTATGCCATAGTGGAGCTCCATCCTGAGGGCTGGAAGCAAAATGGAAGACCCATGAAAGTCCCAAAGGGGCTGTTGAACAAGTTTGGGCCTCTCCCTGAAACAGGTGAAGCCTGTATTATTGGCCACCCCAAAGGAGAGATCCTGCGGATGGATCCGACTTGGATCATAGAGAAAGAGAAGAGGAAAGATGTCGTCAAAGAGTGTTTAGAGCCCTACAGAAAGTCGCTCTTCCCAATCCGACCACTCATTAATCATCTCAACGACCAAGGCCTTCAGGACTTACTGGAGAGTGAGGAACATCCCACCTACAACACCTTCTTATATCACGGAGCTTCAGGATCACCAGTGATTGACGGCCATGGCAGAGTTTTTGGTTTGCACACTGCAGGACTCATGTTTAATAAACCAACAGATGGCCAGATCGAGTATGTGATTGAGTACGCCCAACCCCTGATCGCCATCTTTGAGAAGTTTGTGAATAATCTGAAGAGCCGTACTGATGACCCCACAAGCCAGGGTGTGTTGGCTAAAGTAAAAGAAGTAGCGAAGAATAACAAACATATCCAGATCCTCGACCTTGAGGAGGCGATGGATACCAGTTAGTAGGGATTGACCGATAAATGATAAGTGTGGGAACTCCGGACAGTTCTGCTTTTGTCCTGATTGGATTTTATCATTAAACCTTAATCACCTATACACCACAGACGCCACCAGAAACATTCAATTTACCCACGAAGAAGAAATCAAACATCAAACAAGCACTACAACACCGTTAGTACCCAACATGGGCCATCCATCAATAAGGGACAACAACAGGTCAAAAAACAAGGAAAACAAAGTTCTTCAGCTCCTTACTCAATGTCCTGTAAGTTTGTTATTTTAGTTTGGGCTGGAGATTTCTGGTAGTCCTGTTTTCGTCTTTGTGTAGTTTTAGTCTTGTGTAAGTTTTGTAGGTTAGAGGGTGGACGCTGGGACGACGGCCCTGTATAGGGTTGGCCCAGTGTCCTCCCTACTTCTGTTTAGTTTGGCCAGGGTCTCCAGTCCCTTTTAGTTTGTTCTGTTGCTACTTTTAAGAATTTTCAGGGCTCTACACTAACTTTTCCAGTGGTGGCACTGACGTTGGTCGCACTCTTTCATCTTCAAATTCTTACGTTAAATGAATCTGTTCCCACACAATTAAAATCTGTATTTTCTTCCAGAAATAGTGTTTTTGTTGGTTTAGTTTCTTACCAGAGATTTAAAACTTTAGTCACAGGTGGAGGAAAGTTGATGGTCTGTAGATGAAGTGGGAAAGTGCTGAGTCACTGTACAACGTGATTTATTTTAGGTTAATAAATTGTTATATCATGATTTTATTTGTCATTAATAGCTTCAGTAAAAAATAACTATTTATTTCAATAGTTTTAGTTTTTTTTTAAAGCTATAGGGAGCCATTGTATAAGAGTCAAAGTCATAACTGTCAAGTTTTGGATTTGAAAATAAGGGAAGTTTTCTGGCTCCACTACCAGTCGTCTCACCCCCCAACCAAGCTCCAGTATCACTTATATATTAATATAGATGTACAATAAATCTAAAATACCCACTTATTAAATACAATGATGTGATTATAATCTGGTAGGTCGACCTTTATTAATATTAAAATACTGTAAACATTCCTACTAGGGCTGGTGATATGGACCATAACTCATATCTTAATATATTTTCTCAAAATAATGATTTATGATATAAATCTAGATAATTTTATTTAAAATGAAGTCTGAGAAGAAAGATAATTCTGGGTTAAATTTGCTGATGCTAAATGCTACACAGGCTAATTTATTAACAAACAGCTGATCAATATGTGACAGCACGTGTAAGGGACAGCACGTGTGAGTGATATGTAATATGACTTGTTATGGGGAAGCTCTGAGTTAGGACTCTGTTGCAGACCCCTGCCCTGAGAGAACCACAGCTGAACATCTGTCCTGGTATCATAGTCCATCAGTTCTGGTCCCTCCATGATTCTGATGAGTGTGTACGCTCTATCGCTGAGCTCAGCACATTCTTCCTTTTCACTGCTGCTCTCAATGTGAGCGTGAACTCAGTGAACGACTCGTTATGCCTGGCTCCGTTCATAGCGGACCGTGCGCACTCCAAATGAGCACATTGGGGTTTATACTTGGCGTATTCACCGTTGCATTACCCGCAGCAAAGTTGCGTGAGCGCGAGAGAGAGAAGTGCACTATGGGACGTGATGAAACGCTCAGTCGCTCCGTCCATAATAACATCATCCATACGCACTCGCACCGATGTCACCAGATACATTTTTCACTCTCGCACACTGACAAAATAGTCGCATATGTGACCGTTTTAGTCGCAGTCTGGAGGCGTGAGTTTTGTTAATAACTACATTTGATAATCATTCTTTGTGTGTGAGGCGTCCTGTTTATGTTGTATTACATCGTAGAGGGGTCGTAACGTCAAGTTAAATGCAACTTTTTTTTTAAATCATTTTATTGTTGATTTTAATGTTATTGATTTCTCAACTGTTTAATGTTTTCTATTGCACTCTAATCATGTAAAGCACATTAAATTAACCTATTAATTCATTTAATATATGCATTGAAATATTGAAAAAACGAGTTATAAGTTATAAAGTAAATGAAAACATTTAAGGTATGTCATAAGTCTGGTTGTTTGAGTGACATTTGGACAAAAATGTCATTACTTTTTTTGCTGTATTTTCTGTTTTTATTGTGATATCAACTTAAACTGGTGATGGTAATCTTTATGAATATTGACTGTCATATCTCTTCTGTTTTCTCCATCTTTATTTCATTTATTTAAACCATAAAAGCAAAGAATTCTGTCATGGCTGTATTTTTGGGAACATGTGTTTGTCCTTTTTCTATTTTAATAAAGTATATTATCCTCTCTCTAGCCTCCATTATTGTTCTTATAGTAGATGTTGCTGCCCCCCACAGGTCAGCAGAGGAAGTGTGTGTGAAACAATCAGTGTCTGGTGTTTACTGTAGATATATTTAAAGGGACATGACTTTGATCGCAATCACATTTCCCTTGATTTTATTTCAAATTCATGATATAAATCTGTTGAGGATATTGTTGTGGTATTTTTTAGGGGCGGTGTTGGCTAACTGCTCTTTATTGGTGTAATAGAAATTCTAAATTACTCTCGCTTTGTCTTTTCCGCAGAAAAAGGAGCTGGTGCGCGAATAATATACTAAACGATTTTAACCAATGAGAACACTCGTAGAGTTTCACATCACAAAGTGGTACGGTAGACATTCTGCATAGTTTTTAATCATAATAATGAGGTTTCTATCAAAATATGAGTCTTCACTGCTGGAAATCGAGACCGTAAAGGTTTTTCCGTTTGCAGATAAGCCACGCCCATCGCACTGACCCGAAGAACTGAACAATTTCAGAGGAAAATGTACGTGACAGCGATGACCTTAGTTTTGGTTCCCGTGGATGTGTTGCATTGCTGGTTTACCTTTGGTCCTAATAGAGAACATTGTGTTGCTTTTCTTAGTTCAGTTCAGAGCAAGTGTGTGTGTGTTAGTGCAGTGTTTTTCAAATGGGGGTACGTGTACATCCTAGGGGTCCGTGACCGCACTACAGGGGGTTCATGAGAGAGAAGAAAACTAACAAATAAAAGCATTAAAATATGGGCTTTTTCTAATGTTTATCTTTAGTTAAAAATGAAAATCACTGAATGTCACCAGTAACTGACAAAAGGACGACAAAGAGAAAAATATAGTGAATAACAATAAGAACTGACAAATGAGATAAGAAACAACCAAATGACACCAAAAACACACACTGAGGGAGAATAATTTAAATAATAAGAGGAAATATACTCAATAATAAAAAGAACAAACAACCAAATGACACCACAAACACACAAAACAACTTAATTACACAAAAAACACAATGAAGTGAAACACAAAGGTCAGTGTTGGTTCCACATCACAAGGGAGATGAACGTAAATAATAAAAACTACAGAATTAAATGTATTCAGGAGGAACTAAATACTGTTTCATTCACTTATTTATAAAGTTAGATGATTTAAAATGTGTGTTATTCATTATTATTATGATTATAGATGTTTTATCACAGTATTCTGAGTCAAATGTAGTAGTTAGACATAAGGGGGGACTTGGATTGAAAAGTTAGAGAACAAGGAAGTAGAAGCAGTGTTAGAGGGACTCACCTGTGCAGGTACCAGAGGTTGAGAACCAGCTACAGTGTTCACTGTGTGAGATGAAGAGGCAGCTGTTCTTAGGGTTTATCACCAACAGGAAGTGGAAATGTAGCCTTTCACAACTATCCTGTTCACAGGTGGTGCTCTCATTAACCCACGGCCCCGCCCCCATATCAAGGCTACGCCCCCTCACCTCTCTGCTTCTCATTGAGAGTATTTTTCTTCTCTTTCTTGTATAGTAGTTGTAGTTTTCTGTGATTTTGTTGTCATTTATGATACTTTTTTGTTTCTATGGAGTAATTTAAGGTGTTTTTGTGATATTTTTTGTTGTTTTTGAGTCATTTTGTGTATTTCTTGTTGTTTTGCTGTCATTTTGTGTATTTTGTTGTGTTTTCGGAGTCATTTTGTGTGATTCTCAAGTTACTTTGTGTATCTTCATTGTTTTTGCAGTGATTTTGTGTACATTTGTTGTCCTTTTTGTGGCGTTAGCGGGGAGGACGTGAACATGAAATGAGGCCGAGGGGCTGCGTGTGACTCGTCTGAGGGTCAAAGGTCATTCCCGGTGACGCTCTGCTAACGGCTGCCTGTCATATCAGGTGCTCGCCGTGTTTGTGTGGGAGCAGCCGCGCAGAAACCTCCCAGCTACAATGTCAGGGATCACACACACACACACACACACACACACACACACACACACACACACACACACACACACACACACACACACATCCCTCCAACATGCCTGGACCTGAGGTGAGATCTTCATCTTTCATCATATTTTAGTTTCTATATTAGCTGCTATATATATGTAAATATATATACATAATGATTTCTAGAGTCATTTCAGCAAAGATCCCACACACTTTGGTCTTAGAAAATCTGATATTTTTATCAATTGTTCAGTGATTATTTAATATTCACTGTAAATGTTTAGTTTGAACTGATGAATACTTTGAGATATGGACGAATAGAACAATATATAGAAAAACATCTGTTATACATAAATATTGTTTTCAAAAATAAATGTAATGTTTTCATATTTTTATGTCACTAGTGAAAAACTAAAACAATAAATGATAATCAGACACAGAGCTAAGCTACAATAACGTCATATTCACGAGTGGTGAAATAGTTTTATATCCCTAGAAACACTCGACGTAACAAATCAATAATGAAATTCGTTGCCAACGCTTTTATCGATTTGCCTTAGTTTCTATATAAATGTTAGTAAACATTTGTTTGTGTTTCTGTATTATTAACGTAATATCTTCAATAGTTAATCTTTATTGTCACTTGTTTTTGCCTGTATATAATCCTATGTACACTTTTAAAATATTTCATTTCCTTTCTTCTGCTAGCTTTATGTGTGTTTCTGTTAGTTTAGATACATTTCCATATTTGACTCTATATAAATGTTTCTATATAAGTTTTCTTTTGAATTTGTATACATTTTTGTATTAGTAACTTAATTGTAGATTGGCTTTGTATATTGTGGGAATATTAGCTTATGTACACTATGTTTTTGGTTCGTATGAAACCTGCATCTCTCTATAAAAGCAAGGAATCTCTGTCTGTGTGTGTGTGGCTCCTCCCACTTTTCTATAGAAATACATACTTCCTACGGACACTGCACTAGTTATATAAAGTACACAAACAGAGCGTGAGAACCTGTAAAGTCCACTGAATTATGAATTGTGACTGACGAGGACGAATCCTAATCATGTCCGAGGATCCGGCGTCCCTCGTCTCAGGTACGCCGATCGTCCCCCGCCACAATAAAAGTCAGAGTTGAAAGGTGAAGCAGCAGAGAGGACGTATGTAAGCCATGAATGTTTAACCAGGACAGAGACGCACTGAACGGACGGATCTATTATTGATCACGTTATGATTGTCTACACCGACAGCAGAGTGCATCATTGATGAGAACTGAAAATACACAGCTGTACTTTAACACCTACATCTATATCTACACACATCTATCAATCTAGTATCTATCTATCTAGAATACATCTATCTATCTACTGTATCTATACATATATCTATCTATCCGATATGTAATTACAGAACTCTCTCCTGGTCTTAAGCAGGCCAGATACCATTGTACACTGATGGCATTCACCAAGGCCTCTGCCTGAGGACGCTCTGCCATGTTTTGACTTTAGTGTTTATTTCTATATAAATAAACCACCCAGGCTCCTGCAGAGAATAAGATGTAGGGCTTTTATTGTGAAGGGGCTTGATTCATGCCCACCTACACACTGTTTTTCAGCGTGCGATAAACCATGTGAGCACTTAGCCCCGCCCCCTTCCCTGTCTTACAGAAGTCCTGGCGTCCGTCGTTCCGCGACTCAAAGTTCCGCCATGTTTTGGGAAAGTCGGGAAGCTGTGACGACAGCTACACGGGAGTGCCAATCACGGGCAGCGTCCATGACAACCACTTCTGTTCAGCCAATCCCAGCTTCATCGCCATAGTGACGGAGAGCGTCGGGGGCGGGTCCTTCCTGGTGCTGCCCATCAATCAGACAGGCAGGGTGGACCCTCGGCACCCAAGGGTGAGCGGCCACAGCGGGCCGGTCCTGGATGTGAAGTGGAACCCGTTCGACGACCACTGTGTGGCCTCGTGCTCCGAGGACTGTACCGTAGGACTCCCGCACTTGCTGGTTGGTGGGTGGAGCCTGTTTGGCGCCCTGCTGACAGCTGTCTTCTGCTTATAGGTGAGGATCTGGGACATCCCCGACTGTGGAGTCCAGCAGGAGCTCCTCAGGGCCAGGAAGACTCTGATTGGTCACTGCAGGAGGGTTGGGCTTATCCAGTGGCATCCAACCGCGGAGAACCTGCTGCTTAGCTCCGCCTACGACTACAGGGTGAGGTGTCTGATTGGTTGGTGCAGGTACACACAAGTCAAAGACTGACAGGTACGAACCTTCCTGTGGGGTTGCAGGTTCTCCTCTGGGACGTATCCCAGACAGGAAGCGTCCTCAGACGCCCGGTCCGAGTGGTCCTCATGCCCGTCCACCGCCGCCATCCCTCTGAGGCGCTACTGCTGTCCGTCAGCTTCAGTGGGGATGGAAGCCGCTTGGCCGCTGCCTCCAAGGACAGACGAGTGCGCATTCTGGACCCGAGGACAGGGCGGGTCCTGCAGGTGACAGTGGGACTTCCACTTGCCCGTGGATGCCGGACACTAAGCGCGCGTGTGTGTGTGATGTTTGTGCAGGTGTCCAACACTAGGAGCCACAGAGTCTACAAAGTGCTGTACATGGGCGGTCTGAGGATGCTGCTGACAACGGGGCGCTCCCCCTGGAACCAGAGACAGGCCGTTCTCTGGGACCCCGTAAGAACATTTGATCATTTAAAAAAACATACAATTAAAACACTTTTTCTAGGAAATGAAAATCAAACAGTTTTTTCTTCAGTTAAAGTGAGAAACTTCTGTAGGAAAGTCAAAGAAAGTTGTTCAAACTCACCACAAACACTTACTGAGGTGGTGAAATGGCGCCTCCTGTGGTCATAGATTCCTGTGCACTAAACCTAAACACTAAACCTCAGAGTCAGATTTGTTGAGCCTGACTTTTGTGTGCAGGAGGATTTGTCCAAACCTCTGCACGAAGAGATCTTGGATGCTTCGGCGGGCGTTATTTTCCCGTTCTACGACGCAGACACTCGCATGCTCTACCTCGCTGGAAAGGTTTGCAACTGCCACGCCCACAAGGCCAAAGATTTACAGCAGATTTAGAGGTTCTCCAAAGCTCCACCCCCAGGACAGAATGCTAGCACATGTACTTACATCAGGCTAACACCATCAAGCTAACACCATCAGGCTAACACTACCAAGCTAACAACATCAGGCTAACATTACCAAGCTAACAACATCAGGCTAACACCATCAAGCTAACAAAATCTGGCTAACACCATCAGGCTAACAACAGTCTAACATCATTAGGCTAACACCTTCAAGTTTTAACAGTTAAAAGTGAACGTTGGTGAGGTGGAGAACAAGTGTTGTGGGCGGAGCCAGTGAGGGAAGGTGACACGTGCGTTTGTTCACAGGGAGACACGACCATCAGATGCTACGAGCTGAGCAACGAAACGCCCTACATTAGCTTCCTGACGGAGTTCAGGTGTCGAGTACCACAGAAAGGCCTCGGTCAGAGACTAACACACACACACACACACACACACACACACACACAGCCATCTGTTCTCACCATCAACATAAACGTGTCACTAACGTCTCCTACACCTCTCACAGTTGGTTCCTTTAAAAAGCCCTTGTTTTATACTTTTTTGTGCACTTTTCTAGTTATGTTTGGATACTTTTGTAGTTATTTTCACAACACAAAGATTGGTGCACATTGTCTGTCGACCTGTATTTGTATGCGCTACAGAATTGAGTTGTGTTGACTCTCTACAGGAGTGATGCCCAAACGCGGCCTAGACGTGAGTGCCTGCGAGATCTTCCGCTTCTATCGAGTGATCGCGGTCAAAGCCACGGTGGAGCCGCTGTCCGTGGTGGTCCCGAGGAGAGAGGTGAGGTTTCTGCTGGTTTTAGGACTCAGTGGAAACATCATTGGGTGCTCAGGAATCGTCTATTGATGGTTTCAGTCCAGAACGTTCCAGAAGGATCTGTATCCGGCAACGGCAGGAGACCGCGCGGCTGTGACGGCACAAGAGTGGCTGCAGGGCGCAGAAAAAGGTGCGAGACACGAGCCGAGCTTCTGTGTCCATCTGCGACCAAGCCCTCAGGTTTGACTCCGCCCACAGAGCCGCTGATGATGTCACTGAAACCAGGCGTCTTGGTCCCAAACCCTTACCCAGAATGCCCAGCGAGGCCGCTGAGCTCACCACGGTTTCAGCCGCGTCTCACATTCAGCACAGAGTTTCCCTGCGACAAGAAGGTAAATTATCTTTTACCTCGTTAACTTTTTATTTCCGTTATGTCATTTCTTCTTCTTGTCCTTGGAGGACTTCCTGGAGGAGCAGCTGTCCTACCAGAATGCCAAATACCCCAAAGACGTCAGTGAGCTGTTGGGTTGGCAGCCGGATGGGACTGGCTCCTTCTCGTTGCTCCGCCTCCAACCCTCAGAGGCAGCAGTGCCACCCAGTGGGAGCGAGGTCAGAGCATCACGTGACCTTTAACCTCACGTGTCACTAAACAGCATGAAGCCGTTGAGCAATGACTAGTTTATAAAGTTAACGCTGACCTCAACCTGAGACACAAAATGATCAAACAGAAAGTGACAACAGTGAAGTTGTGTGTTTCAGCTGCTGCAGGAGCTTCACCGGCAGCAGGAAGAGCTTATGGCGCTGAGGGTGGCGCTTAACCACAGAGACGTACGTAAACCATGAGTCAGCATTCTAATGCCTTCCAATTAGATTAAAGTGTTTCAACTCGGAGCTCCATGTGTCGTCAGGTTAGAATTGCTCAGCTGGAGCTAAAAGACCAACATCAGGAGCTAAAGACCAACATCAGGAGCTAAAAGACCAACATCAGGAGCTAAAGACCAACATCAGGAGCTAAAAGACCAACATCAGGAGCTAAAAGACCAACATCAGGAGCTAAAGACCAACATCAGGAGCTAAAGACCAACATCAGGAGCTAAAGACCAACATCAGGAGCTAAAGACCAACATCAGGAGCTAAAAGACCAACATCAGGAGCTAAAGACCAACATCAGGAGCTAAAAGACCAACATCAGGAGCTAAAGACCAACATCAGGAGCTAAAAGACCAACATCAGGAGCTAAAGACCAACAACATCTGGAGCTAAAGACCAACATCAGGAGCTAAAGACCAACATCAGGAGCTAAAGACCAACATCTGGAGCTAAAGACCAACATCAGGAGCTAAAGACCAACAACATCTGGAGCTAAAGACCAACATCAGGAGCTAAAGACCAACAACATCTGGAGCTAAAGACCAACATCTGTAAATAAATGAAATGAAGGCAGAGGATCAAAATGTTAAGATTTTATTTACAAAGTTCTTTGGGTTTATTTTGCATTTAATTTACAGGAAGTAATAAAAAAAAAAAAAAATCACAAAATTAAACTTTTCAGCAAAAATATCTTAAAAAGCTGCTGCAACAAAAACGATCAGCCCTGAGCGCGGAGAGGGGAGGGGGCGGAGCTTCTGGTGAAGACATCATAGCAGCTCCTGGTGTGCAACAAGTTAACACAAAAACACCTCAAAAAAACAATGAAAAAACTTTAAAGAAAATGCCACAAAATAAACTACAAAAAAAGTCAAAATTATTAAAAAATTTAAATAAAAACAAACTACAGGAAAAATTTGAAAAATTTAACAAAACAAGTTAACAAAAAACAAGTGGAAATAAAATAATAATAATTTGACGTAAAAAAAGAAATTGAGCGTTTGAAAAATGTGGATCGCTCCAGGAAAGGTTCAGGGGTCACTCAATCATCTTCATCATCATCATCATCCTCCTCCTCCTCAGCGTCCCTCTTCCTCTTCTCTCCTTTGAGCGGCGACGACTCGTCTGCAGACGGTCAAACATCGACCAATCACACGTTAGCGCCTTCATCATCTTCATCGTCACAGTTAAACTATACGTCTGTAAAAACTCACCGTCATCATCATCATCCTCACTGTCCACCACACCGTTTATCCTGCTGTCCTACACACACACACACACACACACACACGAGTTAAGCTCCTCCTACAGATATGTCATCACTTCCTTTATCCACCAATCAGGACTCACCTCGCTGTCGTCGTCTTCATCGTCGTCTTCCTCGACCACCACGTCATCTTCATCCTCGTCCTCAGACACTCCCACTGACACACACAGATATAAATAAATATGTTCTAAACATTTAAATAAATATAAACAAATATGAATCATAAATATATAAATAAATCCTAAATATATATATATGAATAAATAAATATAAACATAAAAAATAATAAATACAAATAAATCAAAAAAAAAAACAAATAAATATATAAATAAATAAAAATAAGTAATAAATAATATAAATGAACAAATTAGTAAATATAAATCATAAATATGAATAAATCATAAATAAATATAAATAAATCATACATAAATATACAAATATAAATAAATGTAGATAAATCATCATAAATAAATGTAAATTAATAAATATATATAAATTAAATTAATAAATATCAATCATACATGAATAATAAATCATTAATATAAATAAATCATATTAATGAATCGCCTCACCCTCCTCATCCTCGTCCTCTACGCCATAAGCGTCTCCGTCAGAGTCCGACGCTTCGCAGTCGTCTGCATCGTATCCGTCGAGGTAGACGAGCTGTGGGAGGAGCTTAAAGATGGACTCCCTGTAGGTGTGCAGGTTGGTGGCCTCACAGTTAAACAGGTCCAGACTCCTCAGCGCACGCAGCTTCTTCTGCAAACCACACGCATTAGAGCGCTAGCTAACGCTAACTACTGACGCTAGGCTAAGCTCCACCCACCAGCGGTTCCAGCGTCCCGATGTCCTTGAACTTGTTCCCGCTGAGGTCCAGGTGCGTCAGGTTCACCAGCTGCTCAGCGAGAACCTCCAAACCGCCCGAGATCCTGTTGTCGTTGAGCTGCAGCTGCAGCGCACGATAGCACACGTTAGCCACCAGCTAACTAAGCTAACACAGCTTTTATTTTGAAGGGCCACAGTTGGAAACAGATACTTATTCCTCAACTGGAAATCTGCTCATGAACTTTTCTCAGAAACAATAAAATAATTAAATTAAATGTGAATAAAAAGGAACCTTTATTTTGAAAAGATAAAATTCTGAGTTTAGTTTTAGTAATTTATTGAAATAAAAAGGTTTTATGAATACATTAAATTACACAAAAATACACTAAATTACATAAAGGAACATAAACACAAAATGACAACAAAACAAAATAATAAAGTAATAAAAAAAAAACATAAAATTACACAAAATAACCAAGATATTAAACAACAAATGTACAACAAAGAAACAAAGTAACAAAAGCACATGCAAAACTTAGTTTAGTTTTAGTCGTTTGTTGAAATAAATACCTTTTATAAATATAAAAAATATAAACACAAAATGACCAAAAAAAAACCTGAATTACAAAAACACACAAAATTTGGTTTAGTTTTAGTCTGCTTTTTTTTTTTTTTTTTTTTTTTTTTTTTAATAAAAACAAAAAATCTATAAATATAAAAATACCAAACGTGTTATAATGTATTTACTAAATTAAATTCTTAGCTCTGCTCTGATTGCCTCCAGTGGACACAGACGGAACTACAGCTGCTGTTAAAAGTGTTTTAATATTAATATGAAGTTATTAATGTGTGCGTGCGGTCACTCACCTTCCTCAGCTTGTCCAGCTTGGGGACCCCAGCCATGCTGGTGAGGCCCACATTGATGAGGCTCAGCAGCTCCAGGTTGGAGAACTCGTCTGTGAGACCTTCCATCTTTCCATCACTGCTCCGACAGTGGTCGAGAACCAGTTCCTGAACCTACGGAACATCACAGGAAGTTAAAAACCAGCTCTAGAACGTCACAGGAAGTTAAAAACCAGCTCTAGAACGTCACAGGAAGTTAAAAGCCCCAGCCACATTTCTCAGAAAAAAATCACATACTTATAACAAATAACATTTTTCTAAGCTTCTACATGACCTACATGGTTAATTTTTGTTCAGATTGACGTAGGACCCTTAGTGGTTACAGATGTTCTGACATTTTGTAAATATATGATACTGAGTGACAATAAATCCTGTTTTAAATACAGAAATCTGTAGTCCGCCCCAAAAAAACCTAGAGATTTACATCAAATATAAAACCAATTCTCATTATCAAAGGCTGTAAAAGCAAAAATAATTGAACTCATGTATTAACATCAACTGCAGCAAGTTTGGTGATAATAATAAACATTAGGCCAAAGATAAACATGTTTTTGTACAAAAAAAGTTCAGGCTGAAGCTCACTTTGCTACAACTGTAACAAAGTTTTCCACCAGTGTTTAACTATAATATATCGGTTAAATTGATTCCTATCATTGTTAGTCTCTTGTTTGACCACTAGGTGTTTGAATTTAGCTTGATATAAACACATTTCCATTTTCATTCGGTTTCTGCTGTGCCATGTGTAATGGTTCCACTCTTTGGTGGCGTTACGCATGTGTCTAGTTCAGCAATGCTTCAACCAATCAGAATGATTGACACAGCATTGTAAAGCCCAGAGCCTGTAGATATTAGTGATATATCAAACACTATGGGAGTGGCTTTAGCTCTGGCCAATCAGAGCTGGGTAAAGGAGGGACTGGCCATTTTACGCATGAGTGCTAAGTGGACAGATTTGTCGACTGAGAAGTGATCAGATGTGTGTAATAGCGATATCTGACTACACAGTTTGGATTTATCAAAATATGGAGTTTTATTCACATTGGAGCAACTTTTGATAAGAATCAACAAATATAAGACACCATTTGTCATCATTACTGACTTTTTTAGCGTTGTTTTGATACGTAACATACCTGACCTGTATATCAGTGGATTCAGCTCAGTCTGTAGGTTCATGTTGTCTGTTGTTATAGAGATCTGTGTTTATTTTGTGACTCACAGGAAGTTCCCATCGTTCAGGGACTATAAGTCGCACTGCAGTAAAAGTCGCTATTCACCATAAATTAAGATTTAATTCTTGAGTTTCAAGGATAAATAAAGAACGGTTTGGTTACTAAGTTATTATTTAAATCCACGTATCAACCTTAAGGCCCGGGGGCTCAAATGTGTCCCTTCAGAGCATCCACCGTGTCCCGCAGGAGAAAACAACGATACCAGAGAAAACTAGAATCACTGTGTAAATTATTACACAATTCAGTTACAATAACACTCCACAATACTTGTTCCATGCCTTTATCACTCAATGGAAGCCATTTTTAATCAACAATTGTGGGAGAAAAAAAAACCTGTTTTACTAAAAAACTTTTTTTCCACAAATTACATTAAACTCGGTGACAAAATGCAAACTACGGCACATTAATAAATAAAAACAAACTTTATAATAATCTCAAAAATGCCACTCACTTATCCTAATGTACTTATATATATATTTACTAGTTAGATTATTAGTGTTTTCTGAGGCTGTGAATGCGCAGTGAACGCACCACATGGTGGATCATAAACGAACAAACATTAGGGTTATTTTTTTTTTAAGTCGTTTTTACATGGTTTAAAAAAACCTGGTCTGAGGGGGACTCGGTGCGGATCCACAGCCCCGCTCAGAGGCTCCAAACCCGGCCATGTGCTCCCGGTCCTCCGCCTCCGGAGGGCCGGAGTAAGCCGTGCAGCGCAGCCGGGCTCAGGGGCTCTCAGGGCGGGCACTCACCTCAGAGGGAGAGCGGTTCCGGAGCTCCAGGGAGATCCTCTTCTTCATTTCCATGGTGCTGGTCCTGGTCCTGGTTCTGAGCCTTGTTTCAGCAATACTGTAGATCAACACGCGGGCTGGCTGTGAAGGCAGCCCACCATAATAAAATAAAGCTTCCGGTTGAACTCTCCACAATAAAAATCCGTTCTGCTTGTATCATTAAAAAGGAGCTACTTTGCAAAGTTTTTGTTTTGTTTTCAACATTAAAGGTTTGAGTTACTTTTACATGTGAAATAATTACTGTGATTCATCTGTAAATATAAATTTGTTTGATACATATATACAAATAAAATAAAGTTGATTAAAAATAATAAATTAAAAAAACGGGAAGTGAGCGCATTTTAAACACACTTACTAAGTTAAAGGAAATAAAATAGGGGAAAAGCAAACATACCGTAAATAGAAATAAAAATCGTTTCGTTTCGTTCTGCGACTATAACCGTAACACTGGGTTTTATTGTGAAGGCACACAGTCCATTTCCGGGTGGTTTCTGAAATCTGATTGGACGACGAGAGGCTTCTGTGGCGCGAGATGAAAGTGGGTCAAACCTGTGATGCATTCACGTACCAAAAGAAATAATCTGACATTAGTGTTTCAACGAAGAATCAGACCGTTTATCAAAGTTTATTACATTTTTACGTCTTTGTTTTATATTCAACCTTCTGTATAAGTGTATGTTTCGCTTCCTGTTCGTTAGATTGTGTTTAATAAAGAGTACTGTTTAAACTATTCAATAATTTATCGAACTGAGTGGTAAGATGGATTTATTAATGTGCAAATACTTTATAAACATTGAAACCTACATTATAAACACTGATGCTAATGCTAATTCACTTACTGTGCTTTTGTTTTAGATGTGTGGGCTTAACTTGCATTTTTATTTTTAATTGTATTTATATATGTATCCACTTTCTTAATCACTTAACATCAAATGCATTAAAATAGCTCTAAAAATAACATTAAACACAAAAAAAAAAAAAAAAAGTCTTTTAGTTTGGAAGTTTTATCAATTCCTGCAATTTTATTAAAATGATTCCACAATTTTTGTTCCAAATTGAATAAAAAATGATCACAGACTCAAGTAAATGTAAAGGTTAAATATTGTTTGTAACTTCCATTACTTTACATTTAGTATATAGGGTAGAATAATGTTGAAATTTCTCAATCCCCACTTGAGATTAAACTGGTGTGTATTTGACCCCCGTCTTAAACCTTTTATTTTTACCAACCCTAAAAATTCCAACACCTGTCAGAGTTCATGAAGGCATCAAATGATAATAGTATGGAAGGTGCAGTTCACATGTTTACTCACTAGATGGTGATAGAGGCGGAAAACATCCACATACAGTATATGTCGCTCTGGACTATAAGTCACCTTAAAAAATAATAATAAATACAAAAATTCAGGATTATACAATAAATAAGTAAATTTATTCCAATCAGAAACTTTAGGTCCTAATCAACATTTGTATTTTTATTAGCTTTTATTAAATACACTATTTAGTTTAGCTCATTTACTTCTATTAAATAAACCACTTTGAGTCCCAGACATCGCTAACGTGACAGCCCGTGGTCATCCATCATCACCACGGTAACAAGCGTTCAACAATCAACACACATCCAACTGCAATAATAACAAAGTCGTCTTCATAGAAGTGTTTTTGTGTTTTATTTAATGCAGTTCATCTTCACAAACGAGCACTTTCACATACACTGTTCTTAGATTACGTCGTCCAACAGTTAGAGTTAGTGTCACAGCTAGCCCCTCCCCCCTCCCATGAGTAAACAAACCAATAAATAAATAAATAGATAAATAAATAAATAAATACAGCTCACTAGAAGACAGGCAAAGGCCACAGACGTCACGGCTCGTTGTATAAGTCGCACTTTAAAGCGTAAAAGTTGCGACTTATAAGCTGGAATTCAGTTAATCCAACTGCAGACGAGTTAGTTAACAAGTTAGTGTTGTTTATTCTGCACCAACTACGGCATGTCAGAGACAAATATACTGAAACATGCGAATACAAGGAGAAACGTTTTGCCTAAACATGTAAACAAGTGACGTCGGCATACTGGGCGGGGCTTAAAAATCTCCAACAGCCGTACGGCTGTTGTGGCAGTGGAGACCGTTTTTCATTTTCTCCATCCATTATTAAAACAATGTGGTTTGGTTCGGAAAAATAGCGTTCCGTTAGCTTAGCATAGCACAAAGGCAAACAAACCAGAGTGTCAGTAGGATCCCCGCATGCATCGTTACAAAATGATGTTGATTCAAACCGAAGTGTCGCCGTCAACTCTTATATAAACACTTTACAATTTCACATAGAAGTCGCACCTTAATCTTTCCGGACTTATACTCAAACCGAAAACTTTTCGAAGGTACTGAAATGTGCGAAAAGTCTTTCTGAGACAGTTTCCAGTGAATAAACCAATAAAAGAACAAGTTGGAGGCTAAAGCTATGCTAGGTCCTTGATGGAGAAACGGTTTTAACACCAAAAGAATGGTGACGTGAAGTGTGTGCAACAAGCATATTAGCGAAAAACTAAAAAGTGAGGTAACTTTAAACATTAGGACTCTTTAAATTCCTTCTTTGTTGAAAAAAAGACACAAAACCTCAAAAAAATTCAGAGAAAATCTCAGGCGACAAACTACAGACTGAAGAATCCTGACATTTACATTCCTCTCTAAAACTTCCCCAACATTGAAATAAACGTTATTATTTTATCATTTTTGTCATATTACGAGTTCCACGTTTTTTACTTTGGCAAAAGAACAAAAGACAGAAAGCTA
Organism: Gouania willdenowi; assembly: GCF_900634775.1. Lineage (NCBI taxonomy): Eukaryota > Metazoa > Chordata > Actinopteri > Blenniiformes > Gobiesocidae > Gouania > Gouania willdenowi. Next base: position 162,131 of record NC_041061.1, read on the forward strand.
TGCATTTACCTCGTTCCGTAGCATTACAGAAAAACTACAATGCTAAACGCAGCTAGCTATCCATCGTAGTCCTAGCTACTTCCTTTATATAGGGATGCGACTTCCTGCTTATTTGTGAAAGTAGCAATGAGCGAGTACTTTCTCTCTAAACGTGTGAATAAATTAAAAACACATCAATGACGTTATTAAAGTAAAACGAACCCTTGTGATTCCTTGTGTACATCTCCAGTGCTATGTGCCGATGATTAGCATGTAGCTAAAACTAACTGTGTTTTTAATGCAACCATTAATAATCATTTTATTTATTGGCATCTTTTCGTCCCTCAAAGACAAAGAAAAACCAACACAAACGCTAGCTTCTATGTAAAGCTATCTAGCTTCCTGGCTAGTTAGCTTCAGAGCTAGATTGCTAGTTAGTTAACTTAACAGCTAACTTAACATGGGCACAAAAAGCTAACTAATGGGCTCGTATATTTACTAACAGCAAAGCTCGGGTGATAAAACAATAGCTAGCTAAAAAAAGAGGCAACCTGTATTTAGAACTGAAAGCTTTCGTAATGCTAATAGCATGTAGCTAACGCTAATTATGCTAATTCACGTAAAGGACATTGATTTGCCTTCTCTATGAAATAGCTATACAATATATTTGCCTTGCCTGAATATTGAGCTAACAGCTTAGATAGAGCGATGGCTAAAATGGTAGCTAGCTAGCTAACCATTATTTCAAACAAAAACCTTTTGTTATAGCTCTGAAATCTACTGTTGTGGCTTTAAATGCCTATAGTCAACTGTAAAACTTTCTTCACGGTGTATGTATTTAAAATGTTTCAGTTTCTATCTCAAAAATACTTCAAACAACAAATTTGTTGCGGTTTCTGAGCTAAAGGACTAAAGTAATGTCCCACATCATAGAAAACCATTTGAACACCAACAGGGAATGGCGGGAGTGGTTTTAAATAGTTATATCGCTACGAGTCACAACAAAATACAAAAGACGGACGGACAACGTTAACACGTTTCAACGTTCTCCATGTGTTCTACGTTTAGGACGAGCTATTCAACATTCAGGCACTGAGTACGATGGGAATGTGAAGCCAAGCAGTTGCGGCTTACGGAACTCGTTAGCATTAGCATTGCTAGCACATACGACGTAACAAAACCTCAGAGAATGATCTCGTCCGGTCTCACCGTACACTAATGAAATCTGTGTCGACGTATCCAGAAGGAGTTTCCAGAAGCTTCCAAAGGATTAGGTGTCGTAACGAAATACGCAATGGCTGAACGGTTTCGTAACTAAAACTTCAACGGCAGGTTTTTGGTTCAATGGCTGCTCAGTCTTCTTTTCTTCTCCCAGCTCACAGAGCTCTCCAGGACCGGTTCTACTTCATTAATTTAAGGTTAATTACTAACAATGATGAGGTTGAAACGGTAAGAACGCTCAAATCTTGCACTATCGCGCACAACCGCGCAGTCTGGGCAAGATTATTTTAGCACAATTCTTTGCCCTCATTTGGTCATCTTTGTTTTCCGCGCAGAAGGGTTGGAATCCTTAGAACGTTTTTAAAAAAAGATTTTTTTTTACAAACGATCGTGTCAAATAATACTTGGTGAATATCTTTTGTGTCTGAACCTTCATTTTCTTGCGATAATGATCGATCGTGCGGTAGACGTCACAGGCCGACTAGGCGGTTAATGGAAAATGGTAACGTCTGAAGCTTCAACAAACCGACATTTCTACCAAAGCATGCAACGCCACGAATCAGACGAGGTCAACAGTTAAGCTGGGACAAGCTCCGCCTCCAATACTTCCGAGGAAAAGCTCTGCGGCGTGCAGCTAGAGTCCACGGTGGGGGGGCGACTCAAAGTGAAGCTTCATGCACCGAGCGGTGAAAAGTGGAACTGTGGGAATGCTGAGACTTTCCAAGGCAGCACGTTTAAATAAAAGCACAGACGGAGAAAGAAGAAAGAGGCGAGAACAGACGCACAAACATGCTTGTACGTCCTGAGGCGTCACGCAGACGCCGAGCGGCCGGAGAACGACGTCTTCTTGTCCAACCGCGCCTCAGGCTTCTCACGTTTGTCCGTTTGGTGGAAGCAGAATTACACAGGAGCACAGAAGAAAGAAGAAGAAGAAGAAAGAGAAGAAGAGAAGAGAAGAAGAAGAGAAGGAGAAGAAGAAGAGGAGGCAGCAGCAGGAAAATTAGTAGGAAAAGGGGGAGGAGCCTAGTGTGGCGGCAGCGGCACCAGGATATCCACGTAGTTGATGGGGAAGAAGCCCGATTGGCCGTGAATCATGCCCTCGTACCAGTTGTCATCGATCTGATTGGTCAGCGTGATGACATCGCCCTCTTTGAAGCCCAGCTCGCCCTCGTTCTCCGGCTCAAAGTCGTAGAGCGCTCGGCAGCACGGCTGGTCCATCGGCGCTGGAACAGAACGCAGAAAGTGCTGCGGTCACATGATCAACCCAAACCGAGGCTTAAAATTACAAAAATGTCCCACTGGAGGGCGCTGCCGGCATAAAAACATATTTTGTGATTTTGACACTTTTTAGCAGATTTTGACTGTAGTAACAGCTCTACCTGGTGACCTTCCTGGACTCTTGGCTGAGTGGATCCCTCCGTTGTGGCTCTCGCTGGGCGGCAGCAGCTCCAGAGTCATCCTGGGTTTGGGTGCGTACTCCTTCCTGGGTTTGCTGGAGACTTCCTTTATCCTGGAGCACACAGGAAGTGCTCAGCTGTAGGTCCCCTTAGCCCCGCCCCCCCATCCCTGCTAGGAAGCCCCGCCCTCACCTGTCCTCCATCTTACTGCAGAGCTGCTGCAGGATCTCAGATGCTCGACTGTGGTATTCACACTGAGCCTGAACCAAGGCTGTCAGCTGACTCACCTGCTCTATCTGCACACACACACACACACACACACACACACGCACAGTTTAGCACAACACAAACACAACAAACAGTGCTCTGCTCTGTGTGTAGTTGTGTATCGTACGTCGCTCTCTAACAGGTTAAACATGCTCTGCTCTGCGATCTCTTTGCTTTCGTGAAACTTCTCCAGAGCTTGTTTGATGTCGTCATCCTGAACTTTTCCCTGACGTTTCTTCTTGTAGTCGAAGTCCAGACGTCGGCCCTCCATCTTCTTCAGGTGATGCTGACACACACACACACCACACACACACACACACACACACACACACACACACCCACAACACACACACACACACACACACACACACACACACACACCACACACACACACACAACACACACACACACACACACACACCACACACACACACACACAATCAAAATCAGAAAAACTTTACTCATTCCTGTGGGGCAATTAGTACAGTTTCATCCCGTCCAAGAACATGAAAAAAAAAAAATCACATACAACATGGGGGGACAGGGCGGGAGAACTGTGTGAGAACTGAAAAGTGGGGAAACAGAAGGAAAGGGAGAGGGAAAAAGGCAGGTCCTAAACTGAGTTCCCTATTAGGCAGCACAGTGTAAAACCTCATCACTGTACATTCACCAAAAACAAACACAGTCACAACAAAAACACGGAGGAACAACGAAGGCGTTGAAAAACAATCTCTTCGCTCCAAGATGCTCCAGTCAGATGACGTGTGACGACCTTGGGTAAAACAGAAGTCCAGGTGGCGTGGGGGAAAAGGAGGAGGAGAAGGGAGAGGGGGAGCGTCATGTCTACACAAACATTATGGAGACCAACGGTTGGTTGTGGGAGCCAATGATGATAAGCAATTTGTTTTTGATTCAGGCTAGCACAATTAGTGTAGCCTTGAGTCCTGGTCTCAGCAATAAAGTGGCCTTAACTTGCAGCCGAGCATTTATTTTCTCCAAGTTGGTTCCAATTCAGTGTAAACATTCTTTTGAGTTCGTTCATCACATGAGTCTTGAGAACCCTGCAAAATCCATCAGAAATGACTGGCAGTCTTCCCCAAACAGCTGCCAACGTAAAACAGACTTTGCGATAGGTCAGAAAGCTGCCTGCTCCAATCAGCAACATGCCTGCTACCATAATTCTAATCACATAGATGTCTTCCACATCCTCCACGGAAAGTTTTGACAGACACAACGCTCCGCCAGGAGTCAAGCGCGTGTTCAGCAGCAAACGTTCCGTCTGGACAGGCAGTCTCAGCTCTGCCCGTTCTTTTTGTCGATTGCACTGAGAGACCAGCTGATGAATTCCATAATTTCCGTTTTTAGATAGAGATGTAAAGAGAGGCTCCTATTAGATTCACACGACAAAACAAGCAGTAGCAGCAGCAGCAAGGACAGATAAGAGTGGGAGAGGGAGCAGAGAAAAATGTGACCGCCTTCGTCGAGTGCAGGAAAAGAAGTGAAGTGACACACACACACACACACACCTTAGCTCGCACAGTGACCTCTCTTTGTGTGTGTTTTTGTGTGTGCGTCTCACCTGGATCTCCTTCAGGTCCTTGTCGTGCAGGTTCTGCAGAGGGTCGATAAAGTTCTGTTTGACCTCCATGTCCAGGGCGTCCTTCACCTCCCCCAGCTCCTTCATGGCCTCACCAGCATCAATCAGAGCCCAGCCTGAGCACACACACACACGTGCACACACGCACGCACACACGCAGCGAGAGAGAGAGACAGTTAGAGCAGAAGAAACATCCAGGAGAAACACACAACTGGGATTTATGCACTTTAAATACAAACACACATTTGTGAACATATGCTTTAAAAGTGCCAAAAACAAATTTAGAGATTCAAAACCAGACAATAATCTGCTACAAAGTGTCAAATACACACAAAACTCTTTGGTAACAGTGTCAAAATCACAAAGAAATCTGCTACAAAGTGTGAAACACAAAAATCTTCTTTCAAAAGTGTCAAAAAATACAAAAATCTGCGACAAAATGTTAAAATCAAATGTGCCTCAAATGGTCAAAATCACAATAATCTGCAACAAATCTTTAAATACACACAAAACTCTGCGTTAACCTGTTTCAATCACAAAAGAAAATGCTACAAAGTGAGAAAAACACACAAACATTTTTTTTAAAGCAAAAACAAAAAAATCAAAACATGTTTTGCATGCGTCTTTTTTTATTTTGAAGGGCATGTTTTACTCACCAAAGCAGGACTCCTCCCCCAGCTCGCGGCCGAACCTCAACATGGCGTCTCCCAGGACGCTCTCAGCCTGGGGGTACCCGGGGCCCTTCTCCTGGCCCCTGATCTTAGACATGGTGTTGATCATGCTCAGCTTGGCTCTGGACGCTGGGGGAAGGGGAGGAGCCAGGGGTTCAATAACGGTGCTCTGTGTGTGTGTGTGTGTGTGTGTGTGTGTGTGTGTGTGTGTGAGTGTGTGTGTGTGTGTGTGTGTGTGTGCGTGTGTGTGTGTGTGCACCTGGGTTAGGTTGCAGGTACTCAGTGGTCTTGGTCATGATGTCCAGCACAGCTCGACTGGTCACGTCGACTTTCTACAGGACGACTCAATCAATCAATCAATCAATCAATCAATCAATCAACCAATCAATGATCAATTAAACACTTTGAGAAACTCACCTTTTCCATTTCTTTGAAGTCATCGTCCAGCTTGGTGCCCTCGGCTCCGCCCACTTTCTCGCTGACTTTCTACAAGCAGAAACCCAGAGTTTGGGAAAAAAAAAGCAAATTATTATAAAAAAAATACACAAAGCTACAGCAGAATACACAAAATACACAAAACAAGAAAAAATACAGCAAAAAATGACCAGAAAAACAAAAAACTACAAAAAATAGCAAATTACTATTAAAAAACTACACAAAATGATGGCAAAATGCAAAACATGTCCAAAATTACACAAAACAACAAATAATACATAAAATGATCACAAAAGCCAATAAAAAAGTAAACAGTATTACCACGTTGACCCCAAAAACACACAAATTAACAAGAAAAATACAAAAGATCATTTTTTTTAATATAAAATAATGACCTTAACAACACACAAATAGACTACAGAAACACACAAAAAATATGAACAAGTTGACCACAAAATTAACAAAAAAATAACACAAAATGAGGACAGAAATACACAAAAACCCAACTTCAAAAACTAAATATTACCTCAGAAATAAACAACACTACAACAAAAATTACCAGTAATACAAAAAATTACAAAAACTACAGAATATTACTCTAAGAAAAATACACAAAACAATTGCAAAAACGCACACAAAACCACAAAAACAACAAAATGACAGAACGCACAAAAATACACAAAACAACAGCAAAAACACACAAAATATTACCAAAAATACACAGTGCAACAAAATTACACAAAATGACCTGAAAAGCCCAAACACAAGAAGATAACACACATTTTGTAGCTCTGTACTTCAAAGTTGAAATAAAATAACAAAAAAAAGATGAGAAAAACACACAAAATGAACAGGAAAACACACAAAATGAGGATCAGAAGCTGAGGAAACCACACACATGTACACAATCCTAGTTACACACCAATACACACAGTGTAGAGTTACACAACAGCACTGACAGGAGGAGGAGATTTGATCTGATAGCTTTTATTTTGAAAGGACACGAGTGGCTCTGCAGTCTAACAGGCCTCCTGTGGATACGGTGTTGTCGTGGCAACTGCACACGTGCAAAGGGAAAGCACCATCATATTTCACTCACACACTTAATAATTGATCACCCTTCAGGTACTGCACGTGGAGAGCAGGGTGGGGGGGGGCGGGGCTCAGACCTCTCTCAGCTGATGGAGAGGAAGTGACTCTACGCTGACAGTTAGCATTAACGTTACAATTAGCTACGACCTCTGGTGTGCTGTAAACTAAGGATGTGTTTATCCGTCCAATGAGATTATTCCACCAGAGGACATAGCCCCGCCCCTTTACCATTTGACCCTGTTTATCCAGTGTTGCTACATGCTAACCAATCATGTAGGAATGGATGCTACGACTTGCTGAGCTAACTTAAACATATTGGCGTGAATGCTACATGCTATGCTAACCTAACTCAGTTGGACTGGACGCTATAGGCCACGCTAACAAACATGTTGGATTGTTGCTATGTGCAAAGCTAACCTGAACATGTTGGACTGGTGGCTATGTGCTAAGCTAACAAACATATTGCACTATTTGCTATGTGCTAAGCTAACCAAATATGTGGTCTGGTCGCTACAAGCTAAGCTAAGCAAAAATGTTGGACTGGTCACTACATGCTAAGCTAACAAACATGTGTGACTGGTCATTAATGCTAAGGTAACCAAAACATATTGGACTGGTTGCTACATGCTAAGATAACCTACACATATTGGACTGGACGCTACATGCTAAGCCGACCTAAAAATGTCACACTGGTGGCCACATGCAAAGCTAACAAACATGTTGGAGTGGCTGCTATATGCTAAGTTAATGAATCATGTGGGACTAGTCGCTACGTGCTAAGCTAATCAAATATGTGGGACTGGTCGCTACATGCTAAGCTAACCAAACCAAACATCTGGGACTTGTCGCTACGTGCTAACCTAATCAAACACATTGTGATGGTGGCTACATGCTAAGCTAACCAAACACTGGTCTCTGGATAGAGTTCCTTCAGTCAAGTTGTGGGGGCAGACTGATGAATAAATGAAGCTTTACTCCTTTGTTTTCTCACTGGTGAAGCTAACTATGGTCTGTCAGAGCTAAATTAGTCATCATTTATTAGTCTTTAATGTTCCCACGCCTGAGCGTTCATGTTTTATTCATCTCAGGATCTCCTTTCTTCACCGAGTCACCTGGATGTTTGCTGACGTAGAGGAGCATCCTCTCCTCCTTCGGTGTGAGCGAGCGTTTCCATGGTTACGGCTGGTGTGGCGTCTCACGTCTATTCTGGGAAAAGCGCATGACTCGCTCACAGGGGCGTCGGACTGGGGGGGGGGGGTAAAGGGTACTGAGGGCCCAAGGCGGGATCAGAAGTCTGTTTAATATTTATGTACGAAAATGCGTTTTAAACATTTTGAGATCATTTCTACGTGAATTAAATGGGCCTGTGTGAAAATGAACAGGTTGTTATTCCTCGCTACTAGTACCCCTTTAAAACAGTGGGAATGGTACAACCACTAAACATCAGCAAACACAGACATTTGTGATATAAAAATTGAGTCACGACCCAAATAGTTTTTGGAAATAAAAAGTAAGCTCATATAATAATGCACAAATACCAGTATAATTCCCGGGCGAAAAAAAAAAAGTGTACAGTAGGGGCCCAAGATGGTTTGTGCCCAGGGCCCAAAATGTGGAGCTACGGCCCTGCTGTCGCTACACGTTTCATTTGTTTTTGTTCAGAATTAATCAGTTTAATTTTCACTAAAATTAATAAATACATTATTAAATAAATACAATTCTGTTGGCGATGAAGATGATGGCGGGAATTCCCTGCAGCTCGTGCACTGTTACGTAACATTACCTCGCTCGCGATGGGGAGGGTGGGGGGTCTGGGATGAGTGGGGGGGGGGGTTACCATGTTCTAATGCGCGCTCACCGTTACCAATAAAAACACACACACACACACACACACACGCGCACACACACACGCACGCACGCGCGCGCACTGTCACCTGCGTCGCTTTATGGAACTGCTTCTTCAGCCCCGCTACGGACATCCCGGCGGTCACCGACACTGGCGGCGGGGAAACGGGGCTTCACGGCCGGCCTGAAAGCGTCCGAGGTGTCGGTGGATCCTCCGGTGGAAACAGCCTCCGGGCACCGACGGTCAGTCCGCGCGGAACGGCGTAAGCAGGAGCGAGCCGCGGGTTCACAGACCAACCAAACCCTGCCGGTCTATTTCCAGTGTGAAGAGATGGAGAGCGAGGCGGAGGAACACCGATCACAACAGGGAGTGATAGGGCGTCCTCCGCGCCGGAAACAAAGACACGTCAGAGGGAGGGCGGGAAATAAAATAAATAAATACAATTAAATTAAATACATACATACTATAAAATAGGTAAAATACACAAAAAATAAAACAACAATCACACTAAATAGATCAAATTAAATAAGAACAACACACTGAAAATAAATAATGACACTAAAAAAAATAATTAAAATAATATCAATGTCACTAAATAAATTAAATGACAGAAGTAAAAGACACGGAAAATAAATAAATAACAATGACACTAAAAAAAATAAATAAACAAGTAAACGTCACTGAAAATAGATTAAAAAAAATAAAAATAACAATGATGCTAAATAAATAAAGTTAAATAAGAAAAAGACACTGAAAATAAATAAGAATGACACTAAAATTATATAAATAAAATTAAATAAGTAAAAGACGCTAAAATAAATATCAGTCACTAAATAAGAATAGCATTAAAATATCTCGAACATTACTGTTATAGCAGTACAATTTAATTTAATTTACATTTTTTTAAACATGTAAAAAATATCTCAGATTTATACACAGAGAACCAAAAAAAGAAGAAAAAGCTGAGGTCCAAAAATGTAGAAATGTGTAATTAATTTTTTCCTGAACACTTTCCCTTTTTAAAAAAACATCTTTATGATTTAACAAAAAATAAAGAAAACTAATCATAAATCAGACCATGAGAAATGAAAAACTAAGAGTATTACATTCATTAAATGTCGCACTATATGCTAGACACAAATAAAATGCAGTTTTCCACAAAAGAACAAAAAAATCAAAACAGAAACAAAGTTGCATGATCAGTACAAAAACGATGCCCCCCTGCCAGTCTTCTTCAGCGGTGTCTGCTGATCACTTTGATGTTTCCTTGACTTTCGTGTAATAATATGAACATATTATTCAAAAAGAAGACAAAAAAGAACATAACTGTCTGTGTTCTGAGATATTTCAACTTCTCTTTTTCAATCCTCCACGAACCAATGACCAGAACACACCCACCCAAATCTATCTGATTGGCCGGCGTAAAAACGTCAACCAATGGTAAATCTGCATAAATCAAAACAGCAACAGCAGCATGATGAAGCTGACTGACAAATTCAAATTTCTTTAGATTTGCTAACGCAGGCGTTACTCACTCAATCGCGACGTCTTTGTCACTTCGGTAAGCGAAACATGCTAACGCTGCTAAAGGCCTGCCTGCCGAATGAGAGCCAAACCCGCTAACAGTTTTTATTTCCCTCTTTTTTTCTTACACTAAGCTTTCTCTTTTTAGGATGTGCACACGCACACATTGGAGCTTTAATTGAGCCGTAAAAAGAAGACCTGGCCCGAATGAAGCCTGAACACGTTTCAACCAGACGGTATTGACATGTGTTCACATGTAGAATGATCTGTTGGGGGTTATAAACGAGCAGCATCATGTGTCGCTACACGCTACTTCCTGATTGAAGAACACTTTTCATATTGGACTGTGATTTTCACGGTTACCAAGCGCAGGATCACAGGCAGCATCAGGGGCAGCTAAGTGGCGGCAGGGGTCCTCAGGTGAAGACGGGAGCATCCGAGCCAATCGCCTGTATTAAACAGATGGTGTGGCTGATAGGGATTATTCGTAAGGCAGTTAAAAATCGATTCATAGGTATCACGGTTGAGATCGATTTTCTGAAAATTTAATCGCAGTACTTCTTTTAACCAGCAGTTATTCAGAAGTGTAGGCGGTGGGCGGGATCTGCTACTACTTTCTTTCTGGCCGCCTTCTACTCTTAAACATGTTCATAAATGATTCCTTACCCCTTTAGCACCGAAAGAATATCTGTAATATTACGTGAATATCTGTAAAAGTCATGTTTTTCTATTAGCTCTGTCTGCTAGCGTAGCATCTCTTCTTCACTGCTAGATTAGCTGCATTGCCAACCGACCACTGGGTTACCAGCGCCCTCTGCTGGTTCAAACAAATATCTGACGTAAATACAGTGCAGACTGGTTTCTTTTTTAAAGTCCAATTGTTAAGGCACAAATACATTTTCAGTTGCACTTTCAAAAATTAAAAAGAACTATTATGCAGTTTTGCATTGTTTACTATAGAACCAGAATTTAAATTAATTCACTTGTATTATTCCTTTATTTATTTAGATTTAGATTTATTTTTAATTAAATTGCATTGTTTTGAATAGTTTATCAAGGGATTCTTTTGACAATGAAAAATAAAAGGAAAATTGTACAGTATTTTATAGTTTTTTCCCCCCAAAAAATAAAGGAATATTTTTCAATCATTATTTGTCTACAGTCCCATTTTGTAAAATAAATTGTGAGAGAATCGTATCGTGAACCCAGTATCGTGAATGAAATCGTATCGGGAGTTGAGTGAATTGTTACATCCCTAGTGGCTGATGTATGTGTTTCTGGGTTATTCAGATTAAAAAGAGAGTTCAAACAACGGCTGGAAGTCCCTTTGTGTCCAAGTGTGCAACAATTATTACATTAGTACCGATTAAACGTCGGGGGCCCCATCGCTCAACAGCTCTGGAGAGAACCCTGAGAAGGAGAGCAGTCCAGCTGTCTGTAGAGGAACGGATCCACCTCCTGGATGAAGGTCTTGAGCTCTGCACAGGCCTCGCTGCCTTTCCTGAGCACCATGTCTATGACCTCCCTCGCCTGCTGTGCTCGGTTCTCCCTCTGAGCCGACTGCATCTCCTCGTCTGTGATCACACCTTTCTGCAGCAGGAGGTCCAGGAGAGTTTCCAGGGTGGGCTTGCTCACTTTCTCGATGAACTTGTAGCGCACCGACTGTAGCGAGAACTCCCCAATGGTGGCGTTCCTGTCCGAAGGATCCCCCCTTTCACCTGGGGGAGGAACAGATGTCAAAAAGGAATAGCTGATAGCTTTTTGCTATATTTTCCAGACTATAACTTATAGTTATAATTTTAAACCTGAGAGCTGCATGTCCCTGTGAACGCACAGCACCTTCTCATTGAGCTGTGGGTGGAGCATTTGAATGATAACAAACAGCACTAATGCTACCATGAACGTTTAGTCTTGACGTGGCAGATGTTTACACTACAAATAATAGAAAAGTTTATTCCCATATGCACATGTCATTAAAGAACAGGTATAACGGAACTCTTGTGCATGTCCCAGAGTCAGATTAAATTAACAAATACAAACAACAGTATACGTAAAGGTGCAAAAACAAGGAAAAGACTCAACAAAAAGATAAATAAATATAACTTAAGTGTAATTTACATATTGCACATAGGTAAAATTGTCCAGCAAGGGGATGAATTTCTCAATGAAAGAGTACTGTGGTATCTGCCCTCTTTAATAAGAACATACCTGTAACGTATGTGGGAAGATAAATGTCTCGTACCCACACCACAAGCGTCATTTCTTCATTCTTCACCTTCAGGGTCACTTTCTCTAGGTCAGAGGTCAGGAAGACCTCGAACGTTGGATCGAAGTTCGGCCCAAACTTCTCGCGAAACTGATCGCTCTGAAATTAAACGTACAGCAGTACGACAGTCAGCGAGTGAGTCAGTGAGTGAGTCAGTGAGTGAGTCAGTGAGTCAGTGAGTCAGTGAGTGAGTCAGTGAGTGAGTCAGTGAGTCAGTGAGTGAGTCAGTGAGTGAGTCAGCGAGTGAGTCAGTGAGTCAGTGAGTGAGTCAGTGAGTCAGTGAGTGAGTGAGTCAGTCAGCGAGTGAGTCAGTGAGTCAGTGAGTGAGTCAGTGAGTCAGTCAGTGAGTCAGTGAGTGAGTGAGTCAGTGAGTGAGTGAGTCAGTCAGTCAGCGAGTGAGTCAGTGAGTGAGTCAGTGAGTCAGTGAGTGAGTCAGTCAGTGAGTCAGTCATTGAGTGAGTGAGTCAGTCAGTGAGTCAGTCAGTGAGTGAGTCAGTGAGTCAGTGAGTGAGTCAGTGAGTGAGTCAGTGAGTCAGTGAGTGAGTCAGTGAGTGAGTCAGTGAGTCAGTGAGTGAGTCAGTGAGTGAGTCAGTGAGTCAGTGAGTGAGTGAGTCAGTGAGTCAGTGAGTGAGTCAGTGAGTGAGTCAGTGAGTCAGTGAGTGAGTGAGTCAGTGAGTCAGTGAGTGAGTCAGTGAGTGAGTCAGTGAGTCAGTGAGTGAGTCAGTGAGTGAGTCAGTGAGTCATTGAGTGAGTCAGTGAGTGAGTCAGTGAGTCAGTGAGTGAGTCAGTGAGTGAGTCAGTGAGTCAGTGAGTGAGTGAGTCAGTGAGTGAGTCAGTGAGTGAGTCAGTGAGTGAGTCAGTCAGTGAGTCAGTCAGTGAGTCAGTGAGTGAGTGAGTCAGTGAGTGAGTCAGTGAGTGAGTCAGTGAGTGAGTCAGTCAGTGAGTCAGTGAGTGAGTCAGTGAGTGAGTCAGTGAGTGAGTCAGTCAGTGAGTCAGTGAGTGAGTCAGTCAGTCAGTGAGTGAGTCAGTGAGTGATAGCAGACTCTCTCACCATTGGCTGGATCTGAAGATCGTTTGGCTCACAGTGAACGCTGTAGTTTCCACCAGAGCTGAAGCAGCAGTAGGAGGAGACCTTCAATCGCTGAGCGTTTCCCTGCTGAGCAGCGACCTTCAGGAACAGAGTGAAGAACCTCATCATGAACACCTCCATATTTTCACAACAAAAGCCCATAAACTAATGAAATAAATGTCCCGACCGTAAATAAACCTAATGCATGATGTCTTAAACTGGGGCTGAAAGACAGAAAATAGGATAAGAACAATTTTGGACTCGTTTCTGTCGAATCGTTGTTTTCCCTCTGACTAAAACAGCGACAGCAGCGGCTCTACTCTGAGCCCCTCCCGGATGGCTGAGCTTTGGGTCATGACCCAAAGCTGATGACCATAGGTGAGGGTAGGAACCAAGATCCACCGGTAAATTCAAAGCTTCGCCTTTTGGCTCAGCTCCCTCTTCACCACGACGAATCACTGCAGACGCCGCACCAATCCCCCTGTCAATCTCTCGCTCCATCCTTCCATCACTCGTGAACAACCCCGAGGTAAATGAACTCCTCCACTTGGGGCAGGACCTCATCCCCAACCCGAAGAAGACACTCCACCTTTTTCCGGTCGAGAACCATAAAAGGATTTGGAGGTGCTGATTCTCATCCCCACCGCTTCACACTCTGTGACCCAATCCAGTGAGAGTTGAAGGTTACGACTTGATGGAGCCAACAGAACCACTGAGAATTCCAGGGGCCACAGTGGGGGACAGTCGCTCCAGTGGTATCTGCCATTGTGTCCTTGGGCAAGGCACTTCACCCACATTGCCTAGTATGGATGTTGTGTGTGTGAGTGAGTGTTGATGGTGGTGGGAGGGGCCGATTGTTCACTATGGCAGCCTCGCTCTTGTCAGTCTGCCCGAGGGCAACTGTGGCTACAGTAGTAGCTTACCACCACTAAGTGTGGAGTGAAAGAATATTGCCTTAATTCTGTAAAGCGCTTTGCGTGTTTATGATAAAATGCTATATAAAATCCAATACATTATTATTATTATTATTATTATTATTATTATTATTATTATAGAACCACATTATCTGCAAAAAGCAGTGACCTTATCCTGAGGCCCCCAAACAGGACCCCCTCAACTCCCTGGCTGTGCCTAGAAATTCTGTCCATGAAAGTTGTCAGAATCTGTGACAAAGGGCAGCCCTGGACCAGTCCAACCCTCACTGGAAACCAGTTTGACTTACTACCACCAATGCGGACCAAGTTCTGACTCTGGTCGTACAGGGAACGGACAGCCCATATCAGGGGGTCTGTACCCAATACTCTCAGAGAACCCCCCACAGGAATACCTGAGGAACACAGTCAAATGCCTTGTCCAATCCACAAAACACATGTAGACTATTTGGGCAAACTCCCATGAACCCTCAAGACCTGCTGAGGGTGTAGAGCTGGTCCACCCTCCACTCCAGTACCCCTGAATAGACCTTACCAGGAAGGCTGAGGAATGTGATCCCTCTATAGTTGGAGCGCACCCAGGAAAGAGGGACCACCACCCCAGTCTGCCAATCCAGAGGCACTGCAGAGTTGTGTCAACCATGACAGCCCCACAACATCCAGGGCCTTGAGGAACTCTGGGCAGATCTCATCCACCCCTGGGGCCCTGTCACTGAGGAGCTTTTTAACCACGTCAGCAACCTCAGCCCCAGAGATAAAAGAGTCCATTCCTGGGTCTCCAGGCCCTGCTTCTTCCCCGGAAGGCGTGTAAGTCAGTGGGATTGAGGAGGTCTTTGAAGTATTCCCTCCACCGATCCACAACAACAATAAGAAGTCGATCATCAAACTGCGGCCTCGGGTGTCCTGGTGCCAAGTGCACATTTGGACACCCTTATGCCTGAACATGGTGTTTGTTATTGACAATCTGTGAAGAGCATAGAAGTCCAATAACAAAGCACCACTCAGGTTCCGATAAGATTTCACTGTTGTTGCCAACGTGAGCGTTGAAGTCCCCCAGCAAAAAGAGGGAACCCCCAGAAGAAGGACTCTCCAGTGCTCCTTCTAAGGAATCCAAGAAGGGTGGATACTCTGAACTAATGCTTGGCCCATAGGCACAAACAACAGTCAGGATCCGTCCCCTCACCTGGGGGCAGAGGGAGGCAACCCTCTCATTCACCGGCGTAAACTCCAACGTACAGCCCCTCAGCCAGGGGTAATAAGAATTGCCACCCCTTCACGATGCATCTCACCTCTAGAGAAGACTGGCCTCTGCTTCGGGCCTCGCCTGACTGGTGACCTGACCCAGTCACCAGGTGCATGCCTACGAGCCTCATCCCCGGGCCTGGCTCCAGGGTGTGGTCTCGGTGGCCCCCTGGGCAGGGTACACTACTCTCTGAACCACTCTCTTTCTAACCCTTCCCCCAGGATCAATTGGCCATGGGGGACCCTACATGGGGCATTGTAGCCTGTCGTCATTAGTGTACTAAAACCCCTCCACCACGATAAGGTGGCGGTACACGTTTCAAGTCCTGAAGACTAAAAGGTAAATTTTTATGATATTTTTTAATCTACCAAGTTTTATTCAGATACTTTTGACTCAGTGTTGAACCTCAGTCACAGGAACGTTCTCCGGCAACAGGAACACGTCCAGAACTGGCGGTCCACATCTGGGAGGTCTCAGGAACAGCATCACCTGCCCGTGGATGGACCGCGAGGTCCCGATGAGCCTTTGGACGGTGTCCCAGAGGAGGCCGAAGGCGGAGAGGTGAGGGACCTTCAGCTCGACGTGGGTTTCCGTCACCCTCAGTGGCTCCAACATGATCATACCATCCTCAGAGACGTGAGCGACCGACAACAGGTTCAGATGTAACCCTGCAGCAACACAAACACAGAGTGGCTCAAACCTATTGTAACCATCTCACAACATTTTAATATTCTGCTCTGAATTGATAGAAGCATTGATAGATGCAGTTATTTTTCACACACTTTAGTTTTATATGAAAAATTTTTAATATTGTTAAACCAGACCCTCCAGGAAATCGCGATGCAGCGATTGCAACAATTAATGCAAATTCAGCCAATCCCTACAAATTCAGCCATGCAATTCTGTCCAATCACCGCAAATTTCCGCAATTTTAACCAATCTGATTAAAGATTCTCGTCGATTCTGCAGCACATTGTGGCTGAAGTCCGTCTGCTTTGTGTGAACCACATTAAGTTCTGCAGTCACCCGGTGCGACCGGAATCACCATTTAGTCTGGTTACAGACTGTGTCACAACAGCCAAACTGACTCTTTCGAGCAAAATAGAGACAAACGTGTCTCACGAACGCAACTGGTTAATGATCTTCTGCTGCTCTAGAAGGACTTTTAAAGATAATAATCTGATTAACCTCTACTATTATAAATAATATTTGATAGAGCCTCGTTACAGGTATCGTCTAAAACGGTAGCAGCGGCCAATATCATTGTGCTTGTGCCCCCTGGTGGTATCTCCACATACACATTTACAAATGACTGAACACGAGTGTATTTATGAGATTCTCACAGGAAAAGAAGCATTTATGTATTTTAGGATTTTTTAGTTTTTGTTTCAAAAATGTAAACAAACTAATTCTCTGTAAAATTCTCTGCAGTGGAAACCTTTAAAATGTGATGAAAATAATCCACATCTTGTTAGATTATTGTGAATCTGAGCTCTTTTCTGTATTGTTATGAGAGAATTCAAAGGCAATCAGGTTTTATGGCAAATTGACCAGTTTAGGCAAAGTTATAGTAAGTAATAAAACCTCAAAATGCAGAAACTTTTGCAGCAGTTTTTTTAAAACAGTCACAGAAACTGGCCTCAAAATCCTGGAGGGACTGTTAAACACACTTTACTGATGTACGAGAACTTTTACTGATGTTGGAGATTAACCAGCTGATGGCGCCATACTTCACTGTATGCTTCATATATTGCTTTGGTGTCTCACAAAGCTTCAGTTTCTAGAACATGATGTCAAACACGAGGCGCTCACCCTCCTCCCTCTCACAGTGAGGCAGCTGGAGGCCACGGATGGCATTAGCTGAGCACTCCATGTGGAAAAGCGGTCCTGCGGGCGTCTTCGTTCCGGATGACTGAAGGAGGCCATCGTCCCATTGGACCATCCGGTAAACTAGCTCCGCCTCCTGGTTGACATCAAACCTGATCCTTGTGATTCGACAGTGAAACAGACCTGCAGCAGGAAACCTGAACCTGGAACAAAAGGAAAACCACAGCCATCAGAGAACATCACCAGTCCTGGTTCTTAGTCCCATTTCTTGGCTTTGAGCTTCTGCTGATCTACATTTATTTACAGATGAGTGTATATTGGCGTGTGTTTGTGTGTAGATGACGCACACACACACCTGTATGAGATCCGCATAGACTTTGTTTCCACTTCAGGAGTGAATATCCTCATTTTCAATGGCTGGAAGCAAAATACAGTGAATTATCTTCAGTTCAGTTTATTATTTTATCTATTTGCAGTATGAAAACCACATTGGAAAAAATATGGAAGGAGCTCAAAGTTCATAAGAACCATACCATCTATAAAAGCAAACTTCTCTTAGAATGTTCATAATTTTCAAAACAAATTTAGGATTTCTGTTCTTCAATGGTGCGTCTGACACACACATACACACGCACACACACACACACACGCACACACACACACACACACACACACACACACACACACACACACGTTTGACTGATACTCAGAGTTTAAAGAGTCGAACGAGCGAGTGTTTGAAAGATTGAAGCTCAGAATTGGGTCACGATTCAGTAAAAACACTCTAGACCAGTGTTTTTTAAATGAAGGCACGTGTACCCCTAGGGGTACGTGATGGCACTACAGGGAGTACTTGAGGAAGAGAGAGAGAGAGAGAGAGAGAGAGAGAGAGAGAGAGATGTTTATGTTTATTGATGTTTATTCTAAGTTAAAAATGATAATCACACTAAATATTACCAGCAACTCACAAAATAAGAGCACAATATAGTGAATAATAAAAAGAACAGACAAACAACAACATAATACACAAAATGACACTAAAACACACACACTAAGGGAGAGAAATATTTACTATTACCAGCAACACACAACACTAAAACAAAGACACTAAATGAGAGAAAAAACACACAAGATCACTAGAAAATACACAAAACTAACAGAGAAACATGGATAAAAGAGAAGAAAAATGTATTGAATAATAAAAAGAACAAAGGAAAATACAAATAGAACAAAATGGAGGATATAAATGATCTTGATTAGAACGTGAACTGAAAACACTAAAGTCTTGGTCCCACATCAGGAGAGAGATGATAGGAAATAAATCTATACAGGAGGCACTAAACACTGTTTCATTCACTTATTTACAAAAGGAGATTCTTTAAAATGTGCTTTATCGCTCATTCATTTCATCATTATGATCTATAGATGTTTTTTCACAGAATTCTAAGCAAAATATTGTAGTCAGACATAAGGTGGGAGAAATAGGTGCTTGAGCCAAAAAAGTTTGAGAACCACTGGTTTAGACCACGGAAGGCTTTTTACAACCTGTCTCTGTGAACAGAAATAATTCACAAGGTCACATGATCCTCACTGACACCATAACACCAACTGGCCCGAGTCGGGTCTGTTTTGATAATGACATTAATTATTCATAGGCGTCTCCTTTAAATATGAATACGTTGACTTTGACTGTGTTTAAAGGCATTTTAATGTCAGTTTATCAGCTGTAACTTATGACAGAAAAGTCCAGAAAAAAGCAGTAGGCTTTAAAAAAGGGTATAAGGCTAAAACCCGGTGACGCGCAACACCTGGGGGGTCCCCCCCCCCCCCCAGTACCACTCCCAGTACCACTCCCAGTACCCTGGACACAGGACGTTTAATTCATGATTCATGATGATATTGATCATAAATGTTTTTTTTAAAAAAAATACATATTCAATTCCATAGAGAAGAATTAAAATCCCCCTCAAAATCTACTTTTTTCAAATTTGGTCTGTGAATTATTCTTACTAGCAATTCTTTTCTTTGTTGACTCTTTCTTAAAGATCATGTTTTTTTTAATTTAGTTGAATTCAGTAATGTTGTGACTGTTAAGATTTATTATATTATTAGGGAAATGTTTAGAGAGAATGATTGTTTTCCTTCAGTTGCAGCCACCAGATATTAGTTTGGACCAGCAGAGGGCGCTGGTAACCCAGTGTTTGGTTGGGATGCAGCTATTCTGGGTCGTGAAGAAGAGATGCTATGCGCTAGCAGATAGAGTTAATAGAAAAACGTGACTTTTACAGATATTTACATAATATTACAGATATTATTTAGGTGCTAAAGGTGTAAGCAATCATTTGTGAACATGTTTAAGAGTAGAAGGCGGTCAGAAAGAGAATAGTAGGTGATCCGTGCGCCGCCTACGCTTCTGGACATCCCTGATATGAATCATGACGCCTGTGCTACAAATAAAGCTCAATAATTAATGAATTAATCTCACCTCTGTTTGTTTAGTCTCCGCCCACTCTTCAGGCTCTGGAGCTTTAACTTTACACTTCCCTCGAGGTCAGAGGTCAGAGGTCAGGAAGCACATACAGTAAACCCGCCCACTTATCCTTTCTCATCCAATCACATCCCCATACCTGTGTCGTCTTCATCGTGGTCTTTATCATCTGCTCAGAAAAAACACAGTAAACAACAAACCAACGTTTACAAACGTTTCAACTTTTGAAGCAACATTTGGTGCAAAATGAAGGATTTTTGTCTCAGAATTACAAAGATAAAATACTGCAACTTCCTGTAGGGACAGGAAATAAACCCTGAATATACTCACCACTTTGATGTGTGGACACACCAAACGTTCTGTTGTTTACGCTGCACAAACAAGCACATACTGTACATCACAATGTGGAGATAAACAAAGTGAGAAGGTAAACAACAAACATACAGTATATAGAAGGTAAACAACACACATACAGTATATAGAAGGTAAACAACACACATACAGTATATAGAAGGTAAACAACACACATACAGTATATAGAAGGTAAACAACAAACATACAGTATATAGAAGGTAAACAAACACAATGTTTTTTGTAAACAGACCCAATTTTTAGTTCTTTACTTTTTTAGGAAAGCAGACCCCTTGTTTTCTTTTTCCCTTGTGCCTTGTTTACTTGTTTGTTTGTTTGTTTATCATATGTTGACTTGTTTATTGTTTGTTTTTCACATGTTGACTTGTTTATTGTTTGTTTATCACATGTTGACTTGTTTATTGTTTGTTTATCACATGTTGACTTGTTTATTGTTTGTTTATCACATGTTGACTTGTTTATTGTTTGTTTTTCACATGTTGACTTGTTTATTGTTTGTTTATCACATGTTGACTTGTTTATTGTTTGTTTATCACATGTTGACTTGTTTATTGTTTGTTTATAACATGTTGACTTGTTTGTTTATCACATGTTGACTTGCTCACAGACCTGAGGCTGTGCAGGTGGCCTCCCTCTCTCTGCAGCAGCTGTAGCTCCGCCTCCTGCACTGGGTTCAGCTGCAGGTTGAGGTGACGGAGGCTCCTGTTTGACCTCAGGGCGGAGGCCAGAGACACACCCCCCACTTTGGAGAACCTGCAACTCCTCAAACTGAAGCAGCACAAAGAGGTGAGTGATAAGCCCCGCCTTTCATTTGTCAATAATGTTAAGTGTGATTCTGTCCACCTGAGCGTCTCCAGCCTACAGTGGGTGCTCTCTAAGTAGCCACAGAGGATCTTCAACCCCTGGTCCTGTAGGGGGTTGTCACTGAGGTCCAGATGTTTCACCTCACAGCAGCTGGACTTCAGCGCAGACACCAGAGAGGAGACGCAGGAGGAGGACAGACCACAGCAGCTGAGTCTGAGTATAGCACAGTTACCAACGTCACCACAACACCACAGAGGGTCGGAGGTCAATTACATTTTTACATTACCCATGTTTAATTACAACTCAATTATAACTATGTTGACTGGCATTTTTTACAATTACAATTAAAATCACAATCATTTTTCCCCTGAAAGTTGATTGTGTGCTTGCAAGAGTGTTAGTGTGTGCGCAAGAGTGTTAGTGTGTGCGCAAGAGTGTTAGTGTGTGCGCAAGAGTGGTGGTGTGTTAGCGCAAGAGTGTTGGTGTGTTAGCGCAAGAGTGTTAGTGTGTGACAACATTTTTGGCCCACACACCTCACAACATCCCGTGCATGTCAAGCATAAACAAGGCTTTAGGTGTTTCTCTCCTGTGCGTATTCTCCGGTTCAGGCTCCTGACAGGCCATGATGTCATTATTTTTGGGCTGTCTAGAAATCACAAAACATGTGGTTTTCCCAATGCCTGTAAATGTAATTGAAATCTGTGAAAATGATAAAGCACACTTTTAATTTGAAACGCCTTTGTATATAAACAATATAAGATGTAGATTTGATCAGATTATTGATCAGATTATTGCAGTGTGAGGATCGGACACATTCATCTGTTCGAGTCACTGTTAAAATATCTCTTTTTTTCCTCAGATACTAACGAGTTCCTCTGTTTATATCTGAGCCCATTTTATTGAGGATAGAATTGTGTGAGTGATGCTAAAAAAATCAGAATCAGAATTATTTTATTGATCCCAGGGGGAAATTGCTTTTTAAAGTTGACTAATAATATTCGTGCCCACCCATGGTTTTTACAGCCCCCCTAAAGACAGAGGTTTGGACTGACCCCAGAGCCTGCAGACGACAGTGTGGACTCCTCAGTCCCACGCAGAGTCGCTCCATGTGGTTGTCCGTCAGGTGGTTAAAGCTCAGGTCCAGGTCCGTCAGGTAGGAGGGGTCAGAGGTCAGTGCGGAGGCCACTACCTCACACAGCGACTCAGTGAGGCCGCAATCGTACAGTCTGCAAGCACACGCACACATGAACTAATTAAAAAGGAGAAGAGTAATAAGGAGGGGCGGAGTCAAAGTCAGTACACTACATAAGTTATAACAGCTAATGCTAAAAGCTATGTCAGCTAATGATAAACATCAGTCCAGTGATTTATTGTGTGAATGCTAAATCTGGGTTTATAATATCTGATAATCCTCACAGTTGGGTTGGTGTTCACAAATAATGCTATTGCTGACAGTTAAGTCAGTTACAACAGCTATTACTAATGCTAACAGGAAGGTCAGTTATAACAGCTAATGCTAACCGTTAGAACAGTTATAACAGCTATTACTTATGCTAGCAGTTATAACAGATATTACTAATGCTAACAGTTAGATCAGTTGTAAAAGCTAATGCTAACAATTAGATAAGTTACAACAGCTACTGTTATGGTGGTTTTAGATGAATGAGATGAAGTCCAGCTTTAGGGTTGCTGGTCAGATGCATAACATAGCAGAGTCTCCTCAGACAGATACCTTGGTGAATGTTATCAGTGTGTTGTGGAATCTGGCCTTCTTAGGGCAGTCTGACCAGAACTGACCAGGAGAGAGTTCATACTAGCATACATATTAGCGACTACTGGAGCTGTTAAACCTGACTCTCTTTTTCCTGACTCTGATCTGAACGGTATTCCCTGCTTATACTAATACTCACATGGCCTTCCTGCAGTTCCTCACTGCTGGGATCAGCCTCCGTCGTCCTTCCTGCGAGGTGATGAACTTCTCCAAGTCCAGCTCTTCGAGCGGCTCCGCAGACATCAGGAAAATGAAGGCCAGACCTGAGCAGTGGATCTCAGATAACTTCCCAGATAGGCGCTTGGACCTCTGGAAGGCCTGGACCTCCTGCTCCACTGACAACTGGTTCATCTCCATCAGGCAGTGGAAGATGTTGATGCTTCGATCAGCAGAGATGTTACTCAGGTTCAGCTGCTTCAGGTTCTTTACGATCCTCTTGAGAACTATCGGACCATTCTCTGCCGGACCCAGAAGCTTAAAAAGGAGCCTCCGGTTGGATTCCAGGGCGAGCCCATGTAGAAATTGGACAAACAAGTCCAGGTGACCGTTTTTACTCTCTAGCGATTTCTCCAAGGCTCTCATCAAAAAGTCTTCAAGAGAGGAGATTCTGTGATTCCCAAACATACTGGACACCGTCTCCAGGAGACACATTGGGTTTGAGAGGACTTGCGTCCAGGTCTTTCTAAAGAAGCCCTTCAGCAAAGCCGTTTTTCCGTTGGAATGGCAGTGGGAGGCATAAACCGCAGCCAGGAACTCCTGCACGCTCAGATGAACAAAGCAGTAGACCGGTTTCTTGAAGATCACGCATTCTTCTTTAAAGATCTCGGTGCAAATTCCAGAGTTCACAGAGGCTTCGGTCACATCCAGACCGCAGAGTTCCAGGTCCTCCTGGTAGAACATGATGTTCCCGACGTTCAGATGCTCAAACGCCAAACGCCCAAGGTTCAGCAGAAGCATCTGGTCAACCTCCGTTAGCTCCTGATGTGCCTCCATGTACTTCTGATGCTTCCTCCTCATCTGGACCATCAGGAAGTGCGAGTACATGTTGGTCAGAGTCTTCTGAAGCTTGTCCTCCTCGCCATCGGCCAAAACTTTTTCCAGAACCATGGCAGAGATCCAGCAAAATATGGGAATCTTGCACATGGTGCGAAGGCTCCTGGAGGATTGGATGTGAGAGAGGACCTTCCTGCTGAGCTCTACGTCGGAGAACCTTCTCCGGAAGTATTCCTCTTTCTGGGAATCGGTGAATCCTCGGACTTCGGTCATTCTGCTGATGTACAAAGAGGGGATAAGATGGGCCGCTGCCGGTCTGGAGGTGATCCAAACCAGCGCCGATGGGAGAAGGTTCCCTTGGATTAAGTTCTTCAGGAGCACGTCAAGCGTGGAACTCTGACTCACGTCAAACACCGGCTCTCCTTCCCAATAATCCAGCTTCAGCCGGCTCTCGTCCAGGCCGTCCAGGATAAACAGGAGCCTGAGAAGAACCAAGTCCTGGGCGGAGACCTTCTTCAAGGTGGGATGCAGGAGGTGGATTAGCATCAGCAGACTGAGCCGCTCGCATCGGATCAGGTTCAGCTTTCGGAACGACAGCACCATTACCACGTCCACATCCTGGTTCTCCGAACACTCCGCCCAGTCCAAGGTGAACTTCCGAACCAGGAAGGTTTTCCCAACTCCAGCGACACCGACGGTGAGGACCAACCGGATGCATCTCTGACGACCTGGAGAGAAAGCATGAGGCGATTAATCGATACAAATCGGGTATCTAAATAATAAATATGTGATGTGAGTGTATCGATTCATTCAGTGTGCATCGGTATTTACGGGTGAAATCCAGAGCGTGCCTACATCAATAAAATCCATCGTTGCATCCATTTTTTCACGTATTTTTGTTTTGCACGTGTTTTTTCACGCATTTAATTTTATCCTGTGTTTCCGAGGCACATTGAATGCACCATCAGTGCGTCCCTACTTCCTGGAAGCCGGTGTCATGTACTGAGTGCGCATTGTACTGAGATTGTATATGCGCATATATGCGCATGCACGCACATGCGCACTACCGGAACATTTATTTTTGCTTAGAAAAAATAATAAGTAAAAAAAGAATTAGTTTTTGTTTATTTTTGTTTTCAAAGTGAACAGAAACGTGTTTTATTTGTTTATTGGATTATGTTAGGGTTAGGGTTATAATCTCAGTATGGAGGTAAACTCAGACCGTGAGACCGGGAAGTATGACAAATTTAGGAGCTCACCTAAGGCCTCCGCTGCTCCCGCTAAATCAGATTCCTCCGTGGCAGAATACAAACCGAGCACCAGCAAAACAGGTGAGAGAAGTATCGCAAATGTATTTTCCCAAGGCGCTACTCTAGTGCTACCTGTGCTAAAGCAATAAGTGATGGCAGCTCCTACTTCATTTGTAAAGACATCCAGCCTACTTTAGTATCTGTCTGGCAGACAGTAATATGGACATTGTACTATTGAAAGTCTCACTGTAAGTTACTCATTGAGAGTGATTGTTGTTGTTGTGACAGTTTGATAAAAATAGTTCCAAATGTGAGGAAACGATTCCTGACGCCTATCGCCAGGAGGGACGAAATGTATCGCTAATGTATCGTATCGCCTGTAGTGTATCGAGATAGGTATCGAATCGTCAGTGATGGAGATTCACATGCTTACTGGAGAGCAAAATCATAGACGTACAAAAAATAGATACATTCTTTGACTTACATTATTACATTACTGATAAAAAAGTAGTTAGCATTATCGTTAGCATATAAAGAAAATTAAATTACTGATAAAGTAAAATTAGAATTAGAATTGTCGTCTATAGAGGCCATTACTGATAAAGAAGAATTGGCATTAGCATAATTGTCTATATAGGCTATTACTGATAAAGAAAAGGTAGCATTAGCATTATCATCTAGCATTTGCATTAGTGTCTATAGAGGCCATTACTGATGAATAAAAGTTAGCATTAGCATTATAGTCTATTGAGGCCATTACTGATAAAAAGTTAAGGTTAGCATTTGCATTAGTGTCTATAGAGGCTATTACTGATAAATAAAAGTTGGCATTAGCATTATCATCTATTGAGGCCATTACTGATAAAATGTAAGGTAAGCATTAGTGTCCCTAGAGGCCATTACTGAAAAGTAAAAGTTAGCGTTAGCATTATCGTCTATAGAGGCCATTACTGATAAATAAAAGTTTGCATGAGCATTATTGTCTATGGAGTCCATTACTAATATATACAAGTTGGCCTTAGCATTATCGTCTATAGAGGCCATTACTGATAAAAAGGTATAGTTGCCGTGAGCATTAACATCTATAGAGGCCAATAATGATGAAGGTAATGTTAGCATTAGCATCTAAAGAAGCCATTACTGATGAAAGGTAAAGCATCTACAGAGACCATGACTGATAAATAAAAGTTAGCGCTCGCATTATCATCTATAGAGGCCATTACTGATAAATAAAAGTTAGCATTATCATTAGCATCTAAAAAAATCTTACTGATAAATACAAGTTAGCATTAGCATCATAATCCACAGAGACCATCGGTGATGACATTACAGTTAGCATTAGCATCATCATCTATAGAGACCATAAGTGATGACATTATTTTTAGCATTAACATTATTGTATATAGAGGCCATAAGTGATGACATTATAGTTAGCATTAGCATCTATAGAGGCCATAAGTGATGACATTATAGTTAGCATTAGCATCTATAGAAGCCATAAGTGATGACCATTATAGTTAGCATTAGCATATATAGAGGCCATAAGTGATGACCTATAGTTAGCATTAGCATCATTGTCTTTGTTATGTTTTTGTTACCAGTGAAAATGTCGCAGACTCTGATGGTGGTGTCGCGGAGATCTTTGTTGCCAGTTTGGACGCTAGTTTCTTCCTCTGTGACGTGAAGCTCGGTGAAGATGCGACTCAGCAGTGTCTCGCCTCCTGATTGGTCGCCTCCCTCGGTCACATGTTCACAGCTGGATTTCAGAGCCAGTCTGTGTTCATTTAAAAGCTGGGGAAGAAGAACATCTGAGAGAAGAAAAAGAATGAAAACAAGATAGAAAACAAATAAAATAAACAAATTAAAACAATACCAAAAAAAAAAAAATACTATAAATTTGAAAGAGAATCTATGAAAGTCAGAGTTAAACAACTTCTACTGCTAACTATAACTGGCTATTCAAAGCCGACTACTAATGCTAATGCTGATAAAGTGCCGCGGAGATACCAATGCTAATGCCAACTATAATGTTATCACTTATGGTGTCTATTGACACAAATGCTAAGGCTAACTATAATATTTATCAGTAATGGTCTCTATAAACATGAATGCTGATGCTAACTCTATTGTTGATTAGTAATGGTCTCTATAGGCATGGATGCTAATGCTAACTATAATGTTATTACTTATGATGTCTCTAGACGCAAATGCTAATGCTAACTGTATTGTTCATTGTATCAGTAATAATCTCTGTAGACACTAATGCTAACGCTAACTGTAATGTTGATCAGAAATAGTCTCTGTAGACATCAGTTATAATGCTAACTTTAATATTGATCAGAAATAATCTTTTTAGACATTAATGCTCACAGTAACTGTAATATTGTTCAGAAATAATCTCTGTAGACAATAATGCTAACACTAACTGTAATATTGATCAGTAAAGGTCCCTGGAGACATTAATGCTAATGCTAACTAATGCTAATGCCTAAAAGTCCTACCGTGTTCTTGGACCTGAGCATCGATGCTACACAGCTCAGTTTTTTCGCACTCAAATCCGATGGAGTCCAGTTCCTTCAGGTCGTCCTCGGTCCATGTCCCCCTGACAACAAAGCAAATGTTACCATGGAAACGTGATCATGAGGGAACAGTTCCTCAGGATCAAAGGAGCTGGTTTTGTGTTTGGACTCTTACTGGTGTGACGCCTCACTCCACACTTGTTCAGACGCATCAGAGGAATCCAACGGTTCTCCTTCATCCTTCGACTCACTCATCGTCCAAACAACTGACGACAACAACAGTGTGTGAGAAACAAGTGTGTGAACTTCCCTAAAACTCAGCTCATCGCTCACAGGAAGTCACATGACTCGTCAAACTGAAAACCACAGAGCTCATTTTTAAACCAACATGATACATTTATATGTGAGTACAGGCAACAACGTGGATTTATACATTTAAATATACAGTATAGACATACAGTATGTAGAGGTTCTTCAGAAAAATACCCCAAAATAACACAATTATACAAAACAACAAGAAAAAACACTCAAACTTTGACTGAATAATGCACAAAACAGCAACAAAAATACATATAATAGACAAGAAAAAAACACAAAACGACTCCAAAAATATACAATAAAACTCTGTAAGTGAAATAGTCCTGATGAGTAAATTAAGAATAAAACTACATTGTATTTTAGTCTAAAAACTATTAAAAAAACAAAGTCAAAATTAAAACTTAAATGCACACACAAGAAATACACAAAAAACATGCAAAATGATTCAGAGAACACACAAAACGGCTCGAAAATCAGATACAACAAATA
Organism: Gouania willdenowi; assembly: GCF_900634775.1. Taxonomy (NCBI): domain Eukaryota; kingdom Metazoa; phylum Chordata; class Actinopteri; order Blenniiformes; family Gobiesocidae; genus Gouania; species Gouania willdenowi. The sequence goes on from NC_041061.1 coordinate 190,501, forward strand.
CACAAAATTACAATAAGAAATAAAAAAACACAACAAAAAATACTCAAAATGAACAAAAGTCAAAAGACTATGAATAAAACTAAAAATTAACACATAAAGGCACACACAACAAATACACAAAAAAAAAAACCAAAACACAAAATGACTCCAAAAAAGAGCACAATATGAATTATAAAAAAAAAACTAAAACTAGACTTAAACTAACTTAAATAGTCCTAACTACGTTACAAACTACATTTGGACTTTGTAGTTTCCTGTGTTATTGCTCAGATTGGTCTTTATTCTAATTCTAATTCTAAGTTCAAACTCACTAAATATTATTTCCAAACTGTCAACCCAAAGATATTAAATAAATAAATAAATAAATAAATAAATAAATAAATAAATAAATAAAGTGACGTCAGGAGCCGGAACCTTTTATCGGGTCCTTGTGTCCAGTCGGAGGACTTGTACCGTAGCGACACACAGCTGTAGCTGAGCACAGCTAACATAGCTAAAGCTAAAGCTCCAATCATCGGGAAACATGAATAAAGCAGCCGAGTTCCGCAGCTTCGTCAGCGGCCGACTGAACGCAGCGACCCGGGACATCTTAGCGGCCTTTGACCGGCTGATGGAGGAGTGGGAACCGCAGGTTGAGGAGACACACTCAGCACTGAGGGGTGGGTTACTGTCAGTGACGTCATTAATATTATGTCAGCATTAGATTAATAACCAGTTAGCATTAACACAGGAAACTATAAAATAACTTGTTTTTAACTTTTTATTGTTGTTTTGTGTATTTTTACTCATTTTCTTTGTTTTTATTCTTGATTTGTTTAATTTTTCTCTTATTTTATTTTTAATTTTTAAAAAAATCATTTTGTAAATGTCACTGTACTTATTCAGTATTTTTAGTCATTTTGTCTGTTTTTTTGGATATATTATTTTATTTCAATTTGCCAGTTTTTAGTTTGTTCTGATATTATTCAATTTTAAGCTACAGAAGTTGGCAATAATACAATAATAGTTCTAATATAAATAATTATATATATTATAGATTTAGTTTGTCTGCGCTGTGTATATCAGTGGTTCCTAATGCTCCACCTTAGAGTTTTTTATACTGCATTTTATTTGAACGAGATTTATATTAGAAAGTGTAGAAACACATTTATTTGATATTTATAGTGTGTCACTTGTCATAATAATAATAATTATTATTAACCAATTAATAGACATTTCAGGCTAACCCATTTTAATTCCAGGCTTCCCCACATGGGGTCCCACCCCAAGGTTGAGAAACACTGGTGTATGTGGTGTAAAACGCATTCATTTCCAGACGTTTTAGAGCATTTTGACTGATTTTCAAAGACCCACAGAATATTTTACACTATAACAATCTGAATTCTGACAGATAAAAGTTTCTACTTTCATCAGAAAAAATAATTTGGTTTCTATTTTGTTTTGTTCTTCTGTAATCAGACGTTAAACAGAGGCAAGTTTCACACAAATCACCAGTTTGTGACAAAAAGCTGAGAAAAACGGCTTTTTCTGAAAAAATCTATTAGTGACTTTGAAGCAATTTATTTATTTTTTGCTTTAGTGACACATCATTAGTTTCCTTCTATAAAACAACACTGAGACCAGGCTTTTGATGGAAAAATCATTAATATTTTACTATCTATGTCAGAGTTGAATGGATTTCTTACTGTATTTTGGCATTCCTCCAAGTCTCTCCCCCATCATTCTCCACACACACAACTTCCTCCTCCTCCTTCTCCCGGACATGCCGAGTGTCACTGCTTGCCCGTTTTTTTTTTTAATCGTTTATTCTCCCCATCGTGACACTCTGAATACTCCACTTAGTTCCACACAGGCTCTGGTTGAGTGTGAGCTGGTGGAAACTTCAGTATCAACTCTCGTAGCTCCATTTTCTGTCTCGTAAAGTCCTTTCCTCTCCCTCTGAGCTCTGCCCATCACGGGTGAGCTCTCATCTAAAGGTGCTCTGCTGCCACCTACATGTCACAGTTGGTCACTACATCACATTACAGCTTAGATACTGATGAGTCATCTCCGCCAGGGTGTTTTCTAGTAATCTCCTTGATAAAACGTAATTGACAAATTGTCTCGTCAATGGCACTGAGTGAGTTAAGAATCAGCAGTAATGGCAAAACAATGAAATCATACTATAAACAAGTGTTAATGGACTTCCTGTTTAGCTTCAGTCTAGCGTGTGTTAGCATGTGTTAGTGGTGTTAGCATGTGTTAGTGTGTGTTAGCGGTGTTAGTATGTGTTGGCGGTGTTAGCATGTGTTGGCAGCGTATTTGCATGTTTTAGCATGTGTTAGCGTCTATTAGTGTGTGTTAGTGTGTGTTAGCGTGTGTTAGGGAACTGATAGGTTTTCACCTTTGTGCACAAATACAAGTGAAATATTACATAAAATGCTAAATATCGGCTGATCCAATGTAGCCTATCAGATCGGTGAAAAGCCTAGTATTAGCATGTGTTAGCGTGTATTAGCATGTGAACCTTTTGTTGTCCAGGCGCTAAGAGCAGCTGCTGCTTGTTGGAGGAGGAACAGAAAGAGGAACGTCTGGAGAACTTGCAACTGGCCCCTCCCCTCATGTGAGTCCCTCCTCCTCCCCCTCCTCAGCTGGTCCAGGTCATGTGATGTAAAGTCAGTGTTGTTTTTCCAGTAGAACTCAGAGCTCCAAGAAGTGGATCCACCTCAGGATCAGGATCCTGGACCAGCCTGGAACCAACGTTGTCTCCAAGAATGGTACGAGGCCCATACGACGGTCCCACACCTGATAACTCTGAGCTCTAATAACTGTACACGTCTTTATCTGATGGTTGGACCTGGAAAATCATGATATATGGAACAGAAATAATAACAAAAATAAAACACAATAACCACCAAGAGAAAACAGAAATAAATCATTGAAAATAAATGAATAAATCGGACTAAAATGAATAAATATATCACTATAAATATATAAATGTGAGAATCAGTCGTGAATAAATAAATCCATCTAAAAGTAATGAGTAAATAAATTACTGTACTCTAAAATAAAAACAATAAATAAATATATAAATCAGTCTAAAATAAATGAATAAATCAAGGCAAATGTACTGTATTTGTATAGCACATTTCATACACAAGGAAACTTAATGTGCTTTACATGATAAAACATTCAACTGTTTAAAATCAATAAGAACATTTAAAATCATCAACAAACACATGACATCATCATCATGACCATAAATCTCTATCAATCATACACAGTAGAGAAAAAAGTTCCTTTAACTTTGATTTAAAAATGTTCACATGTGATGCTGACTTCAGCTCTGCTGCAGTTTGTTCCACTTCTTTGCAGCATAACAACTAAACACAGCATCACCATGGTTACTGTGAGCTCTGGGCTCCACTATCTGACCTGTGTCCATAGATCTCAGAGACCTGCTGGGTTCATACCTGACTAACATCTCACTGATGTATTCTGGACCAAACCCATTCACACATTTATAACCAGCAGCAGAACTTTACAGTCTCCTCTGAGGCTGACTGGGAGCCAGTGTAATGTGTTCTGACCTCTTTGTTCTGGTTCAGACCTGAGCTGCAGCGTTCTGAACCAGCTGTAGATGTTTGATGAAGACCATTACAATAGTCCAGTCTGCTGGAGATAAAAGCATGGACCAGTTTCTCCTGATCTTTCTGAGTCATTAAACCTTTCACTCTGGAGATGTTCTTTAGGTGGTAGAAGATGTTTTTGTGATAGATTTGATCTGATGCTGAATGTCAGATCTGAGTCAATCAGAACACCAAGGTTTTTGACTTGGTCTTTATCTTCTAAAGATCCAGACTCAGATACTTGCTGACAGCAGTCCTCTTTTCCTTGTTACCAAAGACAATCACCTCCATCTTGTCATGGTTTAGTTGAAGGAAGTTTTCACTCATCCAGCAGTTTACTTTTTCTAAACAGTCACACAACACCTCAATGGGACCATAGTCATCTGGGTTCAGTGATAGATATAGTTGTGTGTCATCTGCGTAGCTCTGATAATCAACCTTACAGTTGTGTAAAATTTGTCCTAAAGGAAGCATATAAAGGCTAAACAGAAGAGGTCCAAGAACAGATCCCTGAGGAACCCCACAGGACATTGGTAATCTGTCAGATTCAAAGTTTACAATGTTTACAAAATAACTTTGATCCTCCAAGTAGAACTTAAACCATTACTTTAACATTTAGTCCAACCCATGTTTACAATCTGTGCAACAACATTGTATGATCTACAGTGTCAAATGTAGACTTAGATCCAACAGAATGAGAACAGATACTTTTCCTGAATCAGTGTTCAACCTTATGTCATTGATCACTTTGATCAGATCAGTTTCTGTGATGTGATGAGAACCAAAACCTGACTGAAATTTATCAAATATTTTGTTGAATGTTAAGAATTGACTCAGTTGGTTGAAGACCATAAATCAGTCTAAAATAAATAAATAAACGGTCTAAAATAAATGAATAAGTCTAAAATTAAAGCATAAATCAGATCTTTGTCCTCTCAGTGCTACAGAGGTGTCCTGTCCTGGTGCTCAGATGTTCTTCAGGCCTCAGTGAGGAGAACTTCTATGATCTACTCACTAGAACGTTCCCTCAGCTCAGAGCCAAGCACCTGGAGCTGCTGACCTCTGGACCAGCACCAGGACCTGGACCTGGATGGACCCTAAAGCCTCTGAGGGAGGGGAGGAGAACCCCAGAGCTGATCCAGGCCAGCATTAAGAAGTCCATCCTCTTCATCAGGATGAAGGTGGGTGGGCGTCGCCCTCCTCAGAGCTCACACTGAGAACATCTGACCTTTAACCTTTGGTGGTCTGTATTCACCCAGGAACCAGAGGAACACAGCAACATCACCAGCAACATCACCAGCAACATCACCAGCAACATCACCAGCAACATCACCAGCAACATCACCAGCAACATTCAGTCCTCCAGTCTGAAGGAGGAGGCGGAGCCAGAAGAAAGGTAAGTTAATAATATCCACTGTTATCCAGGAAGTGTATTATTATTTGGGTCATAGTATAAAGTCATCTTAAACCTTTGTTTTAATCACAAATAAAATATGTTCAACGTGACCAAAAAATGGTGAAAAAGAGTTAAATGTTGCAAATTGTGGATAATGGAATTAAAAAATGGAGGGAAAATTAGTTTGAACTGGCAAAATGTGGGCAATAAAAATCTTGAATGTAGTTAAATTGGCAAAAATAATCATGAAATATAGTGAAAATATGTTAAAAATGACAATAATGGGTCAATATATGTGACATTAGATGTAAAAGGTTTATAAGTGCTGAACATGTCATTAATGTAATAATGAAACTAACCAGCAGGTGGCAGCAGACAGCACTGATGAACTAAACCATGTTTCTACTGGTTTGTTTTATTTTTACTGGTTTCAGACTCATTTAATAGTATTTTAGTATTTGTTACTGGTTTTTGACTGAATTTAAAATGGTTTTAAATGGATTTTGTTCTGTTTCATGTTTTTAATTTTGGATTTGTTGGTAGTTTTGTTTTTCACTGGTTTTAAACTCATTAAATGATCATTTGTTCCTGAACAGCTTCCAGTTTAGTTTTTATTGTCCCCTAAAGGAAATATTACACTGTTGGAAAAAAGAAAAATACATGAACATATTCAAATATAACAATATTTTTTATCTTAATTCATGTATTGAATAGTTTAGTGTAGATGGTTTTTTCAAATTTATTAAATACTTTTATTAATTATTGATTAATATTAATTGTATCATATTTAATTAATTTTAATCTATTTTTTATTCAATGATTCATGATGAAGACATTGTAAATTTTACTTTAAGTTGTTTTTTTTTGTTTTTTGTTTTCTTAATTTTTTACGTTTCCCTTTTTCTCTTCTTTCTATTTTTTTCTTCCTTTTTTTAAGATTTCTTAGATTCTTTTGATTCATCATTTGTTCCAACCTTTCCTTTAGTCCATGTTTCCTTTACTTCCTGTTTCTGCAGCGTTGGCGTCAAGGAGATGGAAGCGTGCGCAGTGGCTCCGCCCCCTCCCTGTGAGATGGACGCCGCGGCCCTGGAGCCGGGCGAGAGCGACGAAATGTGGACTTCAGTCGGGAAGGAGGAGGAGCTGAAGCAGGATGTTGTTTCTAAACGGGAGCAGAAGAAAAAGAAGAAACTGGAACCAGGAAGTGCGTGTGGAGTGGGCGGAGCCTCCTCGGAGTCGGCGGAGCTCCTGAAGGAACATTTTCTTGTGCAGCACGGACTAGACAAACATTCCCGTGAGCCTCCGTACGAGTGCACCGAGTGTGGGGAAACGTTTGTGTTAAAGGAATTGTTTGAGGATCATCAGAAGGTTCACGCTGAGCTCCACAGATGTTACATCTGCCACCGAGCGTTCCCGCGCAAAGAACAGCTGAAGAGTCACCGCAAAACGCACAGTCAACAGAAGACGCAGCAGTGCGGCGTGTGCGGTAAAGTTCTGGTTGACTACCGCTCCCTGTCCCGCCACATGATGGTGCACTCCGGGGAGAGACCGCACGGCTGTCCTCAGTGCGGGAAGAGCTTCAAGCTGCTGGGAGCGCTGCGGCAGCACCAGAAGATCCACACGGAGCGCCAGCGCTCCTTCCTCTGCCACGTCTGCTGCAAGATGTTCCTGACGAGCCAGGAGCTCAATAACCACATGAGCACACACTCGGAGGAGAGGCCGCATCTGTGCGCCCAGTGTGGGCGGGGCTTCAACAAGAAGACGGCGCTGACACTGCACCTACGCACACACAGCGGCGACGCCCCCCACCGCTGCTCGCACTGCGGCCGCGGCTTCAAGCGCCGTAGCAACCTGACGCAGCACCTGAGCGTGCACACGGGGGAGAAACCCTACGTCTGCCCCACATGTGGGAAGGCCTGCGCACGCAAGGTCTACCTGAGCGCGCACGTGAGAACGCACAGCGGGGAGCGGCCGTACACGTGCGCCGTCTGCCACTGCAGCTTCAGCCAGAGCCACAGCTTGAAAACACACATGAGGAGCCACCAGGGGGCGCCCTCTTCCTCTGATGGGAAAAATCTGTAAATAATAAAAGGATATAAACTGTTTTCCATGCAAAAGTTTTGTTGTCGTCAGTCACCAAAGATCAATAAATAAGTCTTAGTCGAGCTTTTCATCACGTGACAAAGCATCAGCAATAGCTGCAAAAACTATTTGTAAATCAAACTAAAAACACATGAAATATAAAGCAGCCTCTGTGTGACCATATTTACTGAGAATAGATTAGTGTATCTAAATCTAAATTTTAGACTTAACATTTAGATTTAATATTTAACATATAGATTTAGATTTTATATTTAACATTTAAGATTTACATTGAACATTTAGATATCAATTTCATATTTTGAACATAGATTTATATTTAACATTTAGATTTAATATTAAACATTTAGATTTACATGTAATATTTAACAATTAGGTTTAGATTTAACATGTATGATTTACATTTAAGTTTTAGATATAGATTTAAAATTTACATTTAACATTGAGATATAGATTTAATTAACATACATTTAGATTTAACATTTAAGAAAATAAAGGAATTATTTCTACCCACTATTGCTAAATGCTTGTTCATGTGGATCTTGTTGGGATCTTTATTTTTTTACTATGAATTTTAAATTGTTGAGCACTTTGACTTTGTTGTTTTCTGTGCTATATAAATGAAGTTGAATTGAAAGATTTACATTTAATGTTTAGATTTAGAATAAATATTTAACATAGACTTAGGTTCTATATTTAACATTTACATATAAGATTTACATTTTACATTCAGATCTACATTTAACATTTATATTTAACATCTAGGTTTAGATTTAACATTTCCATTTAACATTTAGATATATATTTATAGGAGGAGAAAAGAAAATATTGCTGTAAATCTGGTCAAAAGTAACATAAAATAAAAAAAAATCACATGCATTTTTTAAGCGTGGTTTGTTGCTAAATGTTATAAAGTTTCTATCCCTGAACTCTGAGTTGACTTACTCTGAGAAACTTGATTCCTGAACAGCTAATGTGTGTTAGTTTAATCAACTCTGAGCATGTTTACGTTAAGTTGCACGAGCATTATAACAACTTTAAATGAGTTTAAACTGGAGAATAATGGCCATGAAAAATGTAGTTAAATTATGACCCAAGGTCTTTGATTGTTGTGTGTTTTATGGAAGGGTATAATATAATATTTTCCTCCCAGGTGGAACTCATCTGTGTGGTTATTAAAGAAGGGGGCGTCGACAGCCACTGAGTGGCTCCTGATTGGTTGACTCCAGGCTGATGATGGATAAAAACCAGCTGCTAACATCTGCTCTGTTTATTCACTACCAACAAACCAGCACCACTCACCCTGTACAACTTCTGTTTCTAGAATTAGGAGACAGTGTTTTAGTTTTGTTTAAAGAAAAGTAATGTTCTAGAAGATTAAAAGGTGGTTGAACACAGACATGAACATTGAAGAACAGTCATGTGGAGACAGGACCATCTATAAGGGGGAATAAAGGAGAGATTTTTGGGGTCCATACATAAAGTCAGTAAAATGATGGTCCATTGTTCTATGAATCTGTGATAACCACATTTATTTATTCATCTGAATAATATCCACTGTTATCCAGGAACGTTTATTATTATTATTATAGTCATCTTAAAGATGGTTTTAATCACTAATAAAATGGTTTATAGTGACCAAAAATGGTGGTGAAATGGGATTTTAAAAACCACAGAAATTGGTTGAAAGTGGATAAAAACTGACAGAAAAAGTGGTAAAAAGGGTTGAAAGTGTTAATATTGGAACAATTAGTTTCAACTGGCAAATAATGGGCATGAGGAATGGTGAATGTGGTTAAATTGACAAAAAGATAATCATTAAATATATTGAAAAGAGGTTAAAAGTGACATTAATGGGTCAATATAATGACCCGTGACCCCCAAAATAAAAGGTTCCAGAGACCGAGGACCCCCACTGTAGCTGATGGTGGGCACGTGCGACCCTACTTGGTGCCAATAATCAAATCAGTTCCTCTGTTTATATCTGAGCCCATTTTATTGAGGATGGAGTTGTTTCAGTGATGATAAAATAAAAAAGTAACTAATGATAATTGTTCCCACCCATGGTTTTTACAGCCCCCCTAAAGACAGAGGTCTGGAGACGGGTCTGCATTAGGTGGAAAAGTGGTGGAAAGGGATAATAAGTGGAAAAAATGTGTGGAAAAGTCTTTGAAAAAGGGATGTAATCAGGTTAAAATATGGCAAAAAAAAGGGAAATGGCCTCAAATTGTTAAGAAAATATCTACGTTTCTTGAAGGCATCTGGAAACCACCTCCCAGTGTCTTGCGACCCCAAGGTTGAGAACCACCTGCCTTACGTTATGCCTCCTAAACCTGGAGTGTAACGACTACGACAACGTATACACTCACACTCAATAATATATACATGTAAAAAAAGCTGAACATTTGAGTTGTGCTCAGCCAATAGAAAGAAAGCAGCCACACCTAGAACCTTTAAAACAGATGTGATTAATCACAGAGCTCTGCACATGTGACTAATCACCTACAGACGCCGAGAACCACGTCTGATGTATCGGTTAGAAAATGAACCTGTTGGACTCAATTAATCTTTATTTTCTGTTATAAATATCATGAGGTGGAATTTAACAGTATTTCCCTGAACAAGCTAAACACAAATAAATCAATCAATAAATAAAAATTGTAGATACATAAGTGAACTAAACATAAAGTGAGTAAAACAAAACCTAAGAACTAGCTAAGAATTATTAGATAAAGCCAAAACAGATGAAATAATAGGTTCATTACAGTAGCAAATGTCTAAACTACGAACAAAGACACAAAGAATATAAATACTACTATACAAAAATAAAGATTATTAATATTAAAGAGTTAAAGGGAATGACTGATAGGATTGAATTTAAAGTAGATCTCATTGTGTGTTATTACATGTTGCACACACGTGTGTGTGTGTTTGTGTGTGATTTGAATGAAATATATGTATGTATAAATATATGATGTGTGTTGATGTTGTGTAAGTGTGTTGTGAAACGATATTAAAATAAAAATGATAAATGGAGAAAAATGAAAGATGACTTGGTTGTAATTTTGGGGAGTTTGGTACAAGAGTTTTAGTTTGAAAAGCCACCGTTGCCAGGATGTTCTGTCCGTGCACGACCCGTGGATACTAACTGTAGTACGTTCTGGGTCTGGCATCAAAAAGGAAAAAAAACTATTTTTAATTCTCACACGTAAACAAAAAGAGGGAAATAGAAATTCCTTCTGGGTGAATTTAGTTAAATTTTAGATGAATACTTGTGTTTTGTACTTCTAACCTAAAATATAAAACAGGAATATTTCTAAACGATAAAGATGATTTTACTCAGCTTTAATGACGGTTACGAACATTGAAAGCACGTTAAAGTTTCATCTTAAAAAGCCAATAATAAAAATTGAAGAATCAGAAAAAGCGAATTAAAGTTCAGATGTTCAACGTGAACTTGTGCCACTGGCAGGTGAAATGTTCCTTTAGCTGTGATAGATGCTAATGTCTGCTTTGCAATATCCAAACTAAGTCCTGCCCAGATGGGAACCATCCATCACATCCAGAAAAACCATCAACGTTAAACCAGCAGCCCTCAGTCCTTGTGGTCACACTGGAGGAACGTCACGTCACAGAGAAGCTTCCTCCACAAGGTACGTTAAGAATTAAGGCTGCAACAACCAATCGATAAAAACCGACTATTAAAAGCGTTGGCAACAAAACTAATTATTGATTCGTTACGTCGTGTGATTTATAGTTCACTGACTGTGATGCGGAGACGTTTACTTCACCTGCAGTGTTTGTGTGTGTGCTCATGAGTGTTTGTGTGTGTGCGCATGAGTGATTGTGTCTGCGCACAAACACTCACACACGCACGCACACAAACACTCTGTGCGTGCACACACAAATAGTTGTGCCCGCACCATGAGTGTTTGTGTGCGTGCGTGCATGAGTGTTTGTTTGTGTGTGCGTGTACCACAAGTGTTTGTGTTCGCGCACCAGGAATGTGAGTGCGTGCGTGCATGACTGTTTGTGCGTGTGCATGCATTTGTGTGTGCTGCACCACAAGTGTTTGTGTTCTCATGAGTTATTGTGTGTTTGTGTGCGCGCACGAGTGTTGATGTGTGCGCGAGAGCGTTTGTTTGTGCTTCCATTTCAGTTTAATCATCTTAAACAGGGTTTAAATGTGCTTTATAACGTAACTGTTTTCATAAAAAAAATCTGACACCCCACCCTTTACCCCACCATGGTCCCATCTTATCTCCTCTACAGAACCAATCAGCACCACCCATCCCTCCTCAGTGATACCAGGCTCAGGATCACTCTTCTCCTCAGGCCAGATGTGTTCATCTTAGAGCGACACAGGTCTGATGTGTGCTGGGTCTAGACTGCAATAGCTCTATTTTTAGGAACCAGAAAAAGTCAGGGCCTTATGGAGTTAATGCAGCTTCTTTAATTCCTGTGGTGACAGGTAACACAGGTAAAATTGTTAAATTAAAGAAAAGCAAAAAGCTTTATAGAGATAAAAATGTGACTCCTATAACATGTCATCCAAAAAGTCCACCAGTGTCTCCAGTAAAGTCTTTAAAATTAGCTCTTCTTAATGTTAGATCTCTTGTTAACAAGTCACTACTAATTAATGATACTATTTTAACACATCACTTGGACTTTTTATTTCTTAATGAAACATGGTTGAATGATGGTATCAGTAATACTATTCTCAATGAAAGTTCACCACAAGACTTTATTTATTTCAATAAGTGTCGTACTTACAGGAAAGGTGGTGGAGTTGCTGCCATTTTTAAATCAATATTTCAGTGCAAAGAAATGGGATCAAAGGGTGAACCAGGCGTCTTCATTTGACTGACCATCTTTTCTAAATGAGAGTGTGTCACAGGCTCAAACTGACAGAACATGTGAGATCATCGAACACGCCAACAGGAGCAGGGCTGATAAGGGCCCTCGTGGTCACAACCTCATTTATGAAAAAGTTCAAGAAGTTTTCACACACTGCTGGTGTCGCTTCTAGGTTATTGGATTTAGGAACATTAAGAACAGAATTCACCAAATTAAAAAGAACCTGAGGGTTGTTCCTGTTGGATGTGACCATATGAGCAAAATACATAGCATGGCAGATTTCACACTTTTCTTATAGTTATGCAAACTGTTCTTTAACATTTGAAAAAAAAACTCGCTCAGCTCTCCTGCACTCACTTTGAGCAGCGCTAGTGGACTCATTAAGCCACGGCTCAGATCTAGGCTTGGCACGCCTCGCTTTTAGCAGAGCCACAATGTCCAAACATGATAGACAAGTTGAGTGAAAATGTATGGAAAGCTCTTTGATACAGTACGATAGTGACTGAGCAGCAGTGGAAGAGTTGATTATATGACAGCGGCACACAGGAGCCACAGTTTAACATTACACAAAAGTAGCACGTCAAAGAGAAGTGGTCTGAAAACACAAACTACCAACTTACACACTGAAAGACCGTATGTTAAAACCAGGTCCAATGTATGTCCATGCTCCTGTATGGGTCCAGAAACAGACTGCACTAAGTATTTCACCATAAGTGCAGCATACATGGATATGAAACTCACCCACAATCAGTACGCGGTCACATTTCAGCAATATTTCAGCTTAGAAATTGAAAAAGTCACTGAGGAAGTCTTTGTTGTATTTGGGTGGCCTGTATACAACAGCGTACAACACGGGAAGATCAGAAGCTAAAACTAGCATTTATCTCAAAGCTTGACGTAGAAACATTCAAAGCGAACTGTGTACACTAAACACTTTTCTTATAGACAGTCGCTACTCCACCTCCACGCCCCGTTGCTCTTGGCGTGGACAGATAGGTAAAGTCAACAGGCAAAAGTTCAGCGAAGGCACTCGACTCACCAACGCCATTCCACGTCTACGCTACGCAGAAAAAATCCAGCCCGTGAGACACAATAAAAACTTGTTCACCAGCAATCTGGCGTTTACCTGCGCAATCCTGGCTGAAACCTGGCCTTTGGTTTGACCAGCCTTCCACCGCGCTTCCCCCGGTGTCTGCGTCGCGTTCTCCGCAAAGGTGGAGCCGACACACGACGGAGGTGAGCCGGTATCCCAGACAAGAGAGGTGTGCAAAAACGTCCATGCCTCCCACATTTAATATTCACCAAGTCAAGGCTCGAAAGTCAAAGATCAGTAGCGTTTGGCGATCATTGACCAGCAGGGAGTTGACTTCTACTGCAACAAATGACAGGGTTGCCACAAACAAAACCAAAGTGCGCAGAGACAGACGGCCGACTAAACAAATGATCTTCTTGAATAAACCAATAAACACTCACTAAAATAACTTCTTAGTTCACAAGTGTCAAACTCACGGCATGAGGGCCGTGACAGAGAAAATATGAATTATTGTGTAAATTACCAAATAATCCAGTTGTTGATATCTTAAATTAACCAATTTAATGAAACTACAATATTTTTAGGGGCTCACAGTTTTTCTTTGTTTATATCACATGAATGCAGTCATTTGTAATTGTAAATTGTAGAAAGAACATGAAACTTTCCCCTCAAAGCAAAATTTGGTGAAAATTAATTTTGTAAACCACTCTACTGGTCGTAATGTTTTGGTTGAGCCATGACTAGCTGCTAGCTCTATCACAACAAGTAATTTGTTTATTTGGGTTCAGATCAAGAGGGTTTGAGTCTGATTTCTGCATAGAATCATAGAGACATTAATTTGTTAAGTTATGGTTTTTTGTTTATTCAGGCAAGGTTTTTCAGGAATATATTTTTTATTTTTTTACCTCCTGACATATTTCAACTTTCAACTGCCAGTCTTCATCAGAGGAGTTCTGCTGATGGCCTTTGATGTTTCCTTTGAAGTTTCACTTGACTTCTGTGTAACAGTTCCTGTGAGATTAATTTCATCTTCTTTTTGAATAGTATGTTAAGTTGAGGTTGACTGACAGTTGAAACGTATAAACATAGCAAAACACAGAAAACCTGAAAATACACAGCAGAAAAAGTCAGCAATGATGACAAATTGTGTCTTACCTTTGTTGATTTTATCAGAAGTTGCTCCAATGTGCATAAAACTCCCTATTTTGATGAATTCAAATTGTGTAGTCAGATAAATACCACTATTACATACATCTGAGCACTTCTCAGTCAAGAAATCCGTCCAATGAGCTCATATTGCTTGTGCGTCAAATGGCCGGTCCCTCCTTTACCCAGCTCTGATTGGTCAGAGCTCAAGCCACTCCCATAGTATTTGATATGTCCATACATTAGTTAAATTAATTCTGCTTTTATAGCCTTCGTAACTGAGAATTGGCTTTATATTTGATGTAAATATCTACTATTTTGGGGCGGACTACAGATTTCTGTATTTAAAACATGAATTATTGTCACTCTGTATTATATAGTTCCAAAATGTCAGATCAGCTGTAACCATTAAGGATCCTACTTCAATCTGAACAAAAATAGCAAAGTAGGTCATGTAGAAGCTTAGAGAAACGTTATGTGATTTTTGAGGAGAGGTGGCTGGGGCTTATGAGGTTAACTCTGACAAATACAGATCTGCAGTGTTGGAGATACTCTGACCATCTCAATGTAGCTGCTGAGTGTCCCATGTTCATTTTGATTTTTCCGTTTTTGTTGCAGAAGTGAAATGTGGACCAACTCGTCCTATGTCTCCTGCGGTCATGAGTTCATCATGATGGGTTTCTTCACCTTCTACCTCCTGCTTCTCCCTCTTTTTGTCTTCATCCTCTACGTGGGGTTCCAGAGGTGGAGGAAGCAGCGACCCGGTTCCCCCTCTGGGATGACGAGCCACTTGGATGTGTTCACCTACAACGCCGTGGTTGTGGAGATCTTGGGCAATGTGTTGGTTGGTGTCTACGTTAGTTGCACCATCATGGGTTGTAACGATGTAGTCGAGGGTGCAATACCTTGGATGTTCTTTACTCAGAATGCGCTCACCTTGTTTCACACGCTCACCTGTGTGGATCGCTACCTGGCCGTGATCCACCCGGTCCGGTATCGTGGTCTGAGGAATCGGTCCGGCGTGCGGATCAGAAACCTGAGCGTTGTGGGTGTGTGGCTGATCAGTCTGCTGTTAGTTCCTTTCAATAATTGGTGTGGCTATTACTCCTGTGGGTATATATTAGAGATCTTACCAGCGAGTCTTGGTTTTCTGGTCGTATTGTTCTGCTGTGAGTCCGTCCTCTGCGCTCTGGTTGGTCCAAAGCCAGGGGATGTGGGGGGGGTAACCCGGGGGCGCATTGACCAATCAAAGAGGCGGGCTTTTCACACCATGTTTGCCATCATGGCGGCTCTATATGTCAGGTTCTTTGCCGTTGTGTTTTTGATTATCCATTTCTTTGTGGATCCAAATACCTTTGTCTCGTGCGTGGTGAGGGTCGCCTTCACGGGCTTCCACCTGCCGTGTTCGCTTGTCCTTCCGCTGCTTTTCCTGCAGAGGATCAGAAAGAAGTCCGCCGGCCGAGCCTGAAGGTTCGCAGAAAGGTTTTTAAATTTAATTCATCAGAATCATCTGCTTTCTCATTTTAATCAAACTTCTAACCATAGATTGATGACAATAATCTAATACTTAATGTAAAGACAACCTGGTGTGTTTCCAACTGATCCGATAAATCACACGTGTCAAACTCAGGGCCCGGGGGCCAAGTCTGGCCCTTCAGAACAGTGGTTCTCAAATAGGAGTACACGATAGTACTATAGGGTGTATTTAAGAGAGAGAGAGTGGAAAATTAACAAATGAATATCTTAAAAATATCCATGAATCCATTTTCAGACCTGCTTTGTCCTATGCTTTAAAAACACAGGGTTTCATGTTTATTTTTAGTTAAGTTTTAGTTAAGAATGGTAATTATACAAAATATCACCAGCAACTCACAAAATGACATAAAAAACACACAAATTAAAAGAAAAATTATACTGAATAATAAATAAAACAGGCGAACAACAATAAAATACTCAAAACGACACCAAAAACACACAAAAATACTTACTATTACCACTAACACACAAAACGAAAACAAAGACACACTCAATAAGAGAAAAACACAAGATCACTACAAAATACTAACAAATAACAGACACTAAAAACACACACTGAGAATAATTTAAATAATACCAACACAAAATGATGGACATTATGATCTATAGTTGTTTTTTAAAACGTTGTAGTCAGACATAAGGGGGAGTTGGATTCAAAAGTTAGAGAAAGAACTAGAACCTAAAAAGGTTGAGAACCACTGCTTCAGAACATTCAATTCTTCCCGCAGGAAACAGTAAAAATGAGAGAAAACATGAATTATTGTGTGAATTTCTGAATAATCAACTTGTAGATATCTGAAAATAATCATTGTAATGAAATTATTACAAAGCTGAAGAAAGTGAATGTGTGTTTTTGTTCATTAGCTCTTGTACTCTGTGTGTGTAAGTTAACACCTGAACACCTGCTTCATGTCAACATCTGGTGAAATTAAATATTTTCTTTGAATGAACATCTGCTTCTTCAGTGGTATAAATCTACTCATTTTGCATTTCTACATCAATAAACGTATAAATCTCTCGCTCTTCTGTGTCCTTTATTAATTCCAGTTCTAATTCCCCTGGTTTTAAATTTGAGGTACGCAACTATTATCACAGCGGGACAAAAAAAATGTGTTTGTTTGATCAGAGTCACATAATCAACATTCATGTCAGCATTAGAATAAAAAGGGATCTGAGCATTAATACAGGAAAGAACAAAGAGTTTTTATAGTCATTGTGTGTTTTTCTGTGTATGTTTGTTTTTGTTTTGCTCATTGAGAAGCCTTTTGTGCATTTCTGTTGTCTTGTGTAAATTTGTGCATTACTTTTGTCGTTTTGTTCATTTATGTAGTAGTTTTGTGTGTTTTTATCTGGTTTTTTACTGTATTTTCCTGCAGTGTTGTAATTATTTGTATTTTTTCATGTATTTTTGCTTTTGTTTTGTGTATTTTTGTCATTTTGTACATTTACTTCAGGGGCCGCATGTGGCCCCTGGGCCGCCAGTTGCCTATGTCTGCTTTAAATGTTCTATATTTGCTTTGATGAGGGTTCGGGCTGTACAGACTAAATGGTTGATTTTCCTGGTGAAGTTTGTTTAGTCGTTGTTCGGGTGGTTCAGCAACATGCAAATAACCATAATGGTTAAAGAAAACCTGACGTGCACTTTAGCTTTAACACGTTGTCGTATGCGTCGGATCAGTCGGATGCTGGACGGAGCCTCAGAGGAACATAGGTGACACAAAAACCAGGTGAGATCCTTTAACACAACCAGTTATATAGTTATTACTCTGAACAATGAAGCCACTAAACTGACGTTTCTACACTTTAAAAAGATACCTTTCAGAGTGTAATGACTATTACTATTACTAGAGAAGATATATAAAGGTTTAATTTATATATATAAGGTTTAAACATCAGCTGACCTTCTTTGCATAATTCTACTGATAACTAAACATAGAGTAAAGGATCAGTGACGTATAAGGATTTTAACCACATAATGTTGTTCATCAGGCAAGGATGCATGAAAATTATGATGGAAATAAATATAGAAAAACATATGTATCATATACAGGACGATAAGAAAACTAAAATATGGCAGAAATGAAATGTGAATAGATTAAGAGTCATTTTAAAGCAGTCATGGCTAGAGAGCCGCACCACATGATAAATGGACAATCTGAATAACAGATATATTACAGAAGTAATTTTTAATGTTAAAGTGAGCGCACACATACAAAGTTACTACATTTGGTCTAATTTTATGCATTAAAACCTTTTTTTCTTTTTTAACTAAAAGTAATGCAGTTGGACAGAATATTTAGGTATCACGTCAAATAAACCCAAATAAATAATATTACTGAGTAACATTAACATTGGACATTGTGTTCATACACACATACTGATGTTTTTTTTATTTAAATGATTGAACAAGTCAAACGTCAGGTTCAAAGTTAGCAAAATAAAGTTCATTAATGTGGATTTAATTCAATTCAAATGTCCAGGTACAATCTTTGAATAACAAAAGAAGAATGTCCGTTAATGTAAATACAGTGAACACTGTTTAGTCAGTAAAACCATTATTTAAATGATGTTCTGCTTCAAACACTGATTAGGAAGTTTAACATTACAAAGGTTCATCATCTGTTAAACGTCTTTCTCTGGTTCATCCACCACCCGCACCTGGTCCCAGTAACACCTGATGATCATCAACACCTGGTCCCAGTAACACCTGATGATCATCAACACCTGGTCCCAGTAACACCTGGTCCCAGCAACACCTGATGATCATCAATACCTGGTCCCAGCAACACCTGGTCCCAGTAACACCTGTCCTTTACACCTGGTCTACTACTTGTGAGGTAAGGATTTGTGACACAAGCACACAAACAACCCATATGTGTGTAGTTTTAACTGTTTTTTATTGCCCATTAGCAACATATCATAAAGTCACCATATTGTGATTTCTAAAAAATAGGACACTAGGGCCGACCTCTGCCAAGTACTCAACCTTTTTTTTAGTCCACTTTATAACGGCAAAATAAAATATAATAAATAAACAAGTTGTTATTGTCCATACGGTTAAGAAATCAATTTCTCTCTCTATAACAAAGACAACTTATCGCGCATTGTTAGTCACCAATGATTTTTTATCATTTACGATACATCGTCAAAAACATTCTCACCGGTAAGAATATGTCATCCCATGACAAAAATGATAAATTCCCATGTCAGAAATTAGTGAGGGCCACTGGACAAAATTGTCCCTGAGTTTTTTTGTCGACAACTTATTCTCTGGAGCAGAGCGCCGCCCACACATAAACCTGCAGCAACATTTATAAGATAAGATAAGACAACCTTTGCACAGTTCCAGCAGCAGATGAATAAAATAAAGAAAAAGTTAACTTTTTTTTTTTTTTGGACAAAAGCTAACTATGCTAAGCGAACCCACCAAAACATCAGACTGTGCTAAGCGCTAACACTAACGACTTCATTTAAAGGAATAGACCAGTAAAAAGTCTACGTCTTACTGTCATTAAACTACAAAGAGCCACTGATTTACTTTATGATCAGATTTAACACTTAAAAGAAGATAAAAGCTAACATGTCACAGGTTGTGCTTTAAACGTTAGCATGTTAGCATGAAGCTAACATCACTATTCATCCGTCCCGACTTGTGAAATGCAATATTTTGTAATTATATTTCACATGTTCACAGACAAAGCTGGTCCCATTAGACAGTAATGTAACTTAATGTGATTATTACACCTAAATATGTCATTAGTTCTGCTCTCAGTAATTAACAATTAAATCAAGTCTGAGCTGGTTTATTTATCGGAAATCAGAGATATTTATCAGCCATAACTTTATGTAACTCATTATCAGATATAAAATAAACAATGGTTTGTATTAAACAGTAAAAACATTATTAAACTTATTTCTTACCATATTGGCTATAAAAGCAACTCGTTAGCTTTCAGAAACTGGTGGAATTTCTCAGATAGAGCAAGTATTAGCGGAGTTACGCTGTTTCGAATTTGAATGTTCCCAAGATGCGTTCAAGGTCTCTGGGAAACCCAGTTAATTACATTAATTTGTAAAACATCCCCAGACGGTCCGTACAACAAATGAAAAGAGGTCATGTCCAGGATAATACCAGACGTATGGTCACCTTAACATATCAGTTAAATTTAGCTTTCGTTAGCTTCAGTTAGCACTGTTAGCATTATGTTTAGTGTGATTGGTCGGCTATGATGTGATGCATTTGACTGTTTTCTGGTTATTAATTTTTTTTTTGTAGTTTTACAATGTCCGTTGATCATATTAAAAACCAAAAATAATAATTTACTTAGTAACAGTTTGGTGTAAAAATGTAACAAATTACTTCTTTTAAAACGTACTGAAGTACAAATAAAATTATTGATTTAGAAATGTGCTCAAAAAAGGACAAGTACCCATAGAAGTAACGTGAGTACTTGTAATCTGTTACTTTCACCTCTGATTTTTAAATGATCAATGTTCGGGTGAGAAATGCAACTTTACTGCACCGCCTTCACTGTGTCGCCTCAAGTTCATACAAAGACATAATATAACAGTGAATTTTATATTATCAATGCGTTATTATTGATTTGTTTAGACAGAAATATACTATTGAGATATAAACTTAGACATATTTATGATTTTTGTTGTACTAACACATCCAACAACAATGCTGGAGTAGTAGTAGTAGTAGTAATAGTAATAATAGTAGTAGTACTAGTAATAGTAGTAATAGTAGCTCCAGGAAGAGTGTGTTGAAGTTTGAGCTGACAATTTTCAAGATTAACACAAAATGGAGAGAATATCGATATAAAATAACACAATAAAAAATAAAACATGCGTCTCATTAACTTTTTTGATCGAGAGGCCAAAACAGAATTTTGTGAAAAATTCCAAACGTATTTAATTTTTATTTTTCCCCATATTAAATTGTCTTCCCTCTGTAGGGGGCACTAACGCGCCAATTTCCGTATTTCCACATTGAGCTATTTTAGGGCCGAGAGTTTAACAACTGAGTTACATTTGACGCAAATAAAAGTTTGTATGTGCAAATGGGAGCATTTTCAAAAAAAAAGAAGTGAGTTAAAATACAATGTTTCCCTATATTAAATTGTCTTCACTCTGTAGGGGGCGCTAACACACCAATGTCCGTTTTTCACCTTGAGCTGGTTTAGGGCCGAGAGTTAGGGTTAACTAACCAATACAAATCAGAGTTTGTATGTACAAATATTTATATTTTGTCATTTTTGCCCAAAATTCACGGCTCCGCCCTCCAAACACTGTAAAAGTTACCAAAACTCTATAAAGATCTTTTGGTGTCCCACTTCTCCAGATGATCTCCAGTGATTTTGAACCCCGTCAGTGAAACGCACTTGGAGAAATGCGTTAAAATACAATGTGAGCAAAAATAGCAATTTTGATATTTTCAACTCTCAATTCAAGATTCTGAACTTCCTGTGTGTTTTTTGGCGTGGTCTTATTAATATTTTCTACTTGTCTTGTCATCTCGTAATGCATTTTTGGCGTACTTGGGGGCGCTGGTGTGTCAGATTTTTGCATTTTTAAAATTGGAAATAGCCAGAATTTTTGTGACTCTACATAATGGTTCAGTGGGTGAAAAGTAGGTGAGTTGGTTCTGACACCGGGAAAAAAATAAATAATAATAATCCAACCCAATAACAATGTTTCCCCCTTTTTAAGTACCATGAACTATACATTTTCGGAAAGCGCAGGGGCATGCCTACGACATGACAAGGGTCACTGACGGGTACGTGGCGTTTGCATAGGCTCTGCCCCTTTAGTGGGCTACTACGAGAGCAAGAGACCCTTTGCCAGTCTGTGACACTCGGGCCTCATAACAACTAGAATATTTGCATTTCTTGAAGAAAATGCAAGTGAGGATGCACGTGCTGGCCCGCGTTGCACTGCATTAGCTTAGCATTAGCCTAACTTTAACATTAGCATTAGCTCAGCATTCACATTATCCTAGTGTTAGCATTAGCTTAGCATAGCCTACTGTTAGCACTAACCTAGCATTAGCTGAACATTACCAATACGGTTGAAAAAGGTTGAAATGGGTTGAAAAAAGTTAGCCGATAGCTTATTTGTCAAAATCGGACAAAGTGTTTTTCTTAAGTCAGTCTTTTATGGTGCTTTTCAAAATAAAACTCAGACGCTTCACAGGAAGCAGTAAGAGTGGAGAAGATGATTAGTTGAATGCTTGTGTGAACAGATGGGTTGTTTTGAAAGGTTGTAGTGAGTACACACACAAGCTAACAGGCTAATCACTGTTAGCAAAGACAGACGAGACATTAAAAGTGAGCGTATTATATTTGAGGTTTATTTTTCCAAACTCAACTGTTTTCTGGAGTTTTAGCCTCTGAAAAGTCTGTTTCAGAGCGCTCCTAAAAACAGGCTGTCGATAGTCCACTGTTTTGTCCAACCACTGCGTAGCATTGGGTCACAAACACGTCGCTATGTTTGTTTTAGCTGTGAAGTAGTTTGAGAGGGAGGAGCTCACGTTCTTATAGGGTAGGAGGAGCCAGAATTGTCAGAAGGAGGAGTTTCCCAAAAATCCAACTGGCCTGTTTGGAGTTGACTTTTTACAAAATGTGGAATAACAAGAGAGGAATGAAACAAGAACTAAGGCTAAAGGGATGTATATCACTGTAGAAAAACCATTATAAAGTTAATTTTTCATCTTACTGCCCCTTTAAGATTTCAAACGGATCTGTTTGAGTATCAAAACCATTTCTTTTCTTTCTTTCTCCTCATCTTTAGCCACCCCCCGTCACACATCATGTGTCTCAGAGTCTCCACCAACACCTCAGATCCATTTCCATTTGGATCCAACCAGGAAAAGTACGTGATCATCGGATTCTTGGTGGCCTACAGCTCTCTCCTCCCTCTCTACGGCTTTGTTCTCTCTGTGGGTTACCGACGTTGGAAGAACCGACGATCCAGTTCTTCTCTGACACAGAGCCACACCGATGTCCTCGCCTATAACTCCATTGTCATGGATCTCTTTGGGATCCTGGGGACTTGTATCTACGTTGCGTACATCTACACTCACCAATTCCCTTTATCTGAGTCTGCAATGATTATTTTCATGATCATAGAAGATGGGCCGGTCCTGTTCCATGTCCTCACTTGTTTAGAGCGCTACATGGCCGTGCTCCACCCAGTTTTCTACCTGAGCTTGAAGACCAGAGCCGGAATCCAGACCAGGAACATCACCCTAGTTTGTGTCTGGCTGCTGTGCATCACTGCAGGAACCGGTTTGTCTCATGTCAACCACAAAGCGACAAGTTCCTTCTCGTTGAGTCTTGGACTGATGGCCCTGGTCCTCGTGTCCTTCTGCTGCTTCTCTGTTCTTTCATCTCTGGTTCGTCCCAAACCAGGAGACGTGACCAGGACCGGGGGGGACCAGTCAAAAAAAAGGGCTTTCCACATCATGGTGGTCATCATGCTTGCCCTGTGGATGCGGTTCTTTGTCGGACTGATAGAGAACCTCATCATGGTGTCGTCGCTGCCGGGCTACATTAAACATATGGTTCCGTTCTGCGTGGTCATTTTCAAGGTGCCCAGCAGTTTGGTGTTACCGCTCCTGTTTCTGCAGAGAAACAGGAACCTGCCGGGATGTAGGAGACCAGGGAGGGCCTAAACCAGACCCCAGAACCAGGAAGCCAGGGTTTTTTTGTAGAGCAGTGTTGTGCTTTGTGTATTTTTGTACTCTATGAATTTTGTGTATTTTGGATTTAGAATTGTTCTGAACTGTACCTGGCAAAAAAACATTCTGATTCTGATTCTAAAAAGTGGCAGAAATTGGAAAAAGTAGGAGCAATGTGTGAAAAAATGGCAAATAATGGACATGGGCGTGACAAAGAGTGAATGTAGTGAAATTGGCAAAAATATGCATGAAATATGGTGAAAAGGGACAAAAATGGCTCAACAAATGTGACATTAGGTGGAAAAGTGGTGGAAAGGGTTTATAAGTGCTGAACATGTCTGGAAAGTGGAAAAACTTTGCAGAAAAAGCATTGAAACGTGATGTAGAAGTGTCAGAAATGGGAGTAAAAATACATTAAAAGGAGCAAAAATATGGCAAGAAAAAGTGATGAAAATAGGTTAAAATATGGTTTGGTGTAGTTGTAGAAAAAGGGTAAAAATAAACAAAAATGGGCTCAAATTGTTATATTTTTGGGGTCCAGACCCCAAGATTGAGAACCCCTGTTCTAAAGAACAGATAAATGAGAATGCCCAATGCTGAAAGTTGCTGACACTACACTGCATTTAGAGAGACATAGCTCAGAAACAGTAGAAGATGGGAAGAAGATGAAGAGCAGAACATTTTATTTATAGAAACAGAACAAAGCAGGTTCTGAACCCACAGTGACAAAGATTTATCAACTCCAAACACAAAAAAAGAACACAAAGGGACATTTGCATACTCCTTGTTAGGTTGTTTTAGAACATGCAAATGTGGTCCGATGTACATTCAACATCCCGACGCATATCCATTACCTGTCAGAGACCAGAGCACGTCTGTCAGAGACCAGTGCACGTCTGTCAGAGACCAGAGCACGTCTGTCAGAGACCAGAGCACGTCTGTCAGAGACCAGAGCACGTCTGTCAGAGACCAGAGCACGTCTGTCAGAGACCAGAGCACGTCTGTCAGGGACCAGAGCACGTCTGTCAGGGACCAGAGCACGTCTGTCAGGGACCAGAGCACGTCTGTCAGAGACCAGTGCACGTCTGTCAGAGACCAGTGCACGTCTGTCAGAGACCAGTGCACGTCTGTCAGAGACCAGAGCACGTCTGTCAGAGACCAGAGCACGTCTGTCAGAGTGTAGGGAGTTCAGTCGATCGCCAACGTCTACAGGTGGGTATTCATTCCTAACCATTATTTTTTAAAAGTCTTCAACAAAAAACTGACCAAACACGTCAATTCGCTTTGAATCTATAATCTAGATCAGAGCTGGCAACTGTTGTTAAGTCTGATCTGAGGGTCACATGATCAAAATTCATGTCAGATTTAGAACCATGACCTGATCTGAGCATTAACACAGGAAACAACAAAGGGTTTCGGTCAGTTTTTCAAGTAATTTTGGGTGTTTTTCTGTGAGCTGTTTGGTTGGTTTCAGGATCAGAATGAGGGGATGCTAATCGATTTTTCTGGTCGTCCTCAGGTGTCCCTCGGCAGTCAACATGTCGGTGAACTCGTCCCAAACCTTCCTCACCTGTACTGGTTCCACAGAATACCTGTCTTTCATGAGCGCCTTCAACTGCTCCAGAATCGTCCTGATGCTACCGCTCAACGCCTTCATCCTGCACCAGGTGTATCACCGGTGGCGGCCACACCGCTCCTTCCAAGGCTGCAGTCACTCGGACGTGCTGACCTACAATGTAGTGTTCCTGGAGCTGATCTGGGCCGTGGCCCTGATTCTATACATCCCTGGTATGCTCAGTCCCCAACTGGTCGCCGTCTTGGTCTTATCTGGTTACTGTTCCTACACCGTCTTCTGCGGACAGACTGGTTTCCACATCGTGGCCTGCTTGGAGCGCTACGTGGCAGTGGTTCACCCGCTTGTCTACAGGAGATTCAGGAATGCCCGCGGCGTGCGGATCAGGAACGTCTTGGTGTCCAGTGTCTGGGGTCTGAGTTTGTTGCTCAGCGGTTTGTTTACTTTAAGCCACCCTCGCATACCTATCGTCCCAATACTGGTCCTCCTGGTTTCCCCTTTGGTGCTTATCTCCATCTTCAGCATTAGCATTCTCTGTGTTCTGAGTCGTCCAGGGCCCGGGAAGGACAAGGTGGCCATCGACCAATCCAAGGACAAGGCCTTGTTTACCATTCTGGCCATACTGTCCACCCTGTGGTTCAGTATGTTTGGTTTCCTGGTTCCTCTGGTGATTATTCAAATGGAGCTACTTGAACCAAGGCTCCGGTGTGTTCTGATGGCTTTGGGTTTCTTCTTCACCATTCCCAGTAGTCTGGTCCAACATCTCTTGTATCTACGCAAAACCAGAGCAACGTTGTGTTGCCTGACCTGAACAAAAGACTGATCCTGGTCAGATTCATATTTTGGCACAACTTTTCAACATAATATGTTAAGGTTTCATTTATTCTCCTGACATGTTTCGACTGTCAGCTGCCAGTCTTCTTCAGAGGCATCTGCTTATTGCTTTGATGATTTCTTGACTTCCATGTAAAAATTCATGCAGGTTTTTTTGTCAACGTTTTGAGTAGTATGTTATGCTTTAATTTATTCAGACAACTGTTTTTCAGGACATTTCCTTTGATCTCCTGACATGTTTCATATGTCAACTGCCAGTCTTCTTCAGAGGCGTATGCTGACCGCTTTGATGTTTTTTTGATTTCCAGGTAAAACATTTTTTGTCTTGTTTTTAGATTAAATGATAAGGATTCATTTATTCCCCTGACATGTTTCGACTGTCAACTGCCAGTCTTCCTCAGAGGCGCCTTTGAAGAAGACTGGCAGGAGATCAAAGTAAATTTCCTGAAAAACGGTTACCTGGTCAAAAAGAACTTGCTGGAATTACTTTTCTACGTTACACATGAGAAAGTGTGTCTCTTAAAATCTGTAGGAAAATGCAGATTTATACTCATTCAATAATTGTGTTTGTGTGTTTTTATTTGTTTTATAGATGGTTAAACATGTTGATCAAAACAAAGATCAATATTTAATGACAATGTGTCCCTAAAATGTATTTGTGTGTCCTTTGTCATAGACGTATAAAGAATAGATCTGTATACATAATAATGGTTGTGTCATCATTAATGTCGGATGAGTTTCTGTCATTTATAAATAAAGATTCATTCATTCATTATAACCTGTTTTTGGCACATCGTTTTTATAAATGATCATATACTATATTAACAATATTTCTTATTATTCTCTATCATCTGTTATTGTTCTATCTGATTATGAATGGGGTTTGCTTCTTTCTATTTATTTTAAACCTGTTTTGCTCTGATCCACAAAGATTAGTTCAAGAATCAAATAATGCAGAAAAGCATTATCTGGGTGCATGGTGTTGAACACGTAAATTAGATTTTTACACGTTATTATGGACAATCTAATTAATTGGATATGATAAATGGATATAATATAACATGTTAAGTACGTGCAAAAAAATAAAAAATAAAAAGGTTTCAAAAAGTGTTGCAGTTCTGAGTATTTAGATGAAGGATCACAGTATATTCTTTACTGTTCACTGGTTCTAATATAATATCTCACAGACTGCACAGAAGTGTGGGAAAATAATTACAAAACTCATTTACAATCATAGTTAAACTTCAAAAGAGAGACATACTCTATATACATAACGCTAGATATTCAAAGTGACTTAAATTTGCAGATTTAGTAGTTTTTCAAACAATTCAAGATCTAATACAAGGCCAACATTAAATTATTACCAGAAATTATTCAAAAGCTCTTTATTGAGAGGGAAGAGGCTTAAAAACTGAGAAGTGAAATTATTTTTAGGTTTGTTAGTGTGCAGACAACAAGGAAATGCTTTTGTGTTTTAGTGGAATACGATTCTGGAACCGTACGTTAATGAGAACAAACATTAAGTCATTTAAAAGAAAAGATAAAGAAAATATGTTTACGTTGATATGACAATTTTTAAAGTGCGTAATATGTTTTATTCTGTGTATTTAATGAAAATCATATGAAGATGAGACAAAATACATTTATTAACAGCAGCAATAGTTAGAAAACAGGAATGCTGAAAATTAGATTGTTTCTGTAATGTAGGAAAAGGGGCGGGACTAATACGTTTATACTTCCACCCACTCCCTTTAGAACACAAAAAGTATGTGTATGCAGTTATATACGTATGTAATTATTGTTTTGCTTTAGTTTTTCCTAGAGGGAAGCATCTGCATCAAATATTTTCTATATTGTTAAGTTGTTTCTTGTATTATTGCGTTTGTCAAAAAACAAAAAAAACAGTATATCTACTATTTTTGCTCATGTATTTTAGAAATAAATAGTAATAATAATAACACTAATAAAAATGATGATTATGATGATACTATTACTACAAATGATTATTATATTTACAAATTAAAGTAATTACTATGAAATCTATGAAACCTAGATCTATAATAGTTTGTTTAAATGACTGAAATCAATCGTACTAATTTAGTAACTCAGATGAACTCATTTGCGTTAACGAGCAGGATTTACTCAGCTTTGATACTATTGTTGTTTTAAACTTTTCTCATCATTGATATTCACACTGTTTACGTCTTTACGTCTTCTCTCGTTAATGGAACCCAAACATTTGCATTCGAAAGTTCAGCAGAAAATGGTGCAAAGATGCAAAAAAACCACCAAGTGCTGTTTTTTTACTTTTTCCACGCATTAAACCAACACACACATGTGCACGCACCCACAAACGTAGATATATATGTTCAGTCAACCAGTGACAGCAGAACAGACAGTGAAGATACACACTGAACAACCACAAATATGGTGAGTTTATCTGTCTATCTATACATCTATACATCTATACATCTATACATCTATCTATCTATCTATCTATCTATCTATCTATCTATCTATCTATCTATCTATACATCTATACATCTATCTATCTATACATCTATACATCTATCTATCTATACATCTATACATCTATCTATCTATCTATCTATCTATCTATCTATCTATCTATCTATCTATCTATCTATCTATCTATCTATCTATCTATACATCTATACATCTATCTATCTATACATCTATACATCTATGTATCTATCTATCTATCTATACATCTATCTATCTATCTATCTATCTATACATCTATACATCTATCTCTCTATACATCTATACATCTATCTATCTATACATCTATCTATCTATCTATCTATCTATCTATCTATCTATCTATACATCTATCTATCTATCTATCTATCTATGTATCTATCTATCTATCTATCTATCTATACATCTATACATCTATGTATCTGTTTATCTATGTATCTATTGTAATTTTCTAGACTATAAGCAGCTCCTTTTTTCTCACACTTTGAACCCTGAGGCCTAAACAATGACTCAGCTAAATTGTGGATTTTTCACGGTTTTATGAGCTTCACATTAGAGCAGGTGTAAATATGAAACTGTTAACATTAAATTGTTGTTATAATCATTCTGATCACTCATGTTGTCATGACGCACACTGCCTCACCATCGCAACAACAGAGAGAGAGAGAGAGCCTGCTACAGTAATACTAACTTGTTGGTTCTTCTTCTTCAGAGATCTTCTTTTTGGATCATTGTGGTTTTAAGGGTTTCTTTCTCAGGTTTGTATGTTGGGGGGCGGTGTCTTGGGGACGCCTGGAGGGCTGCTTGGCCGTGGGGGGGGGGGCTGGCTGGCTGCGTCTTCGGGCCCGGGGCAGCACTTTGGTTTACAGTAGCGGTTCTTACACATACACTGGTCTATGATACACTGACATGTCTTAGACTGTAGATAAAACTGGGCTTAACTTTAGACACGTTGATCCTAAAAACCTGTTTTAGGTTTTACCACTCACTCCTTCCCTCTGTCCACAGACACCACCATTATACCTAAGCTACACACTGGTCACCTGACTGGTTTGATTACACAACATAATAAACACAATATACACAACTATAACTACACATCTCACTCTCACTTTAAAATAATCAACTCTTCCCACCCTTTACATTTTTCTACCTTGAATCTCTCCTCCCTGTTCCCTTCCCCCCCTCCCCCCACCCCCTCACCCAGGTGTAACACTACTCTCCCTTTTTATATCCTCCCTTTAATAAAGTGTTTCTTACCCTTCCTTAGGGAGGGCTGGTGATGATCACAATTATACAATAAAATAAATTCATTTATTTAATTACAATAACAAAACATGCACTGCTGTCTTAAAATTATTGCACTTCTTGTAGCGTTAACCTTTGATAGCATGTGCAGAAAAGAGCGAGGAAAAAAAGTGATCAGCAGAGGCCTCTGAGGAAGACTGAAAGTTGATAGTCGAAAAATGTCAGGAGATCAAAGCCAATTTCCTAAAAAAAAGTTAGAATAAAAGAAACCTTAATATATTTTTCTTCTGTTCTTCATAATCAGAACTCCACCATTGAGAGCGGTAATGGTTCCTGGTCTACATCGCCTTCTACTGACTGCATCATGAGCTCCATCAGCATCTCCATCCTCACTGCCTTCTGCACCGCTAACTTCCTGCTCCTCCCCCTCTTCATCTTCATCCTCTGCCACGGGATCGCTCAGTGGCAACGCCGTGGTTCCTCCTCGGCGGCGTCGATGAGTCACTCGGACGCCTTTGTCTTCCACCTGGTCGCCATGGAGATGGCGTCCATCCTGGAGTGCGTGCTGTACTGCGGTGGCGCGTACAGAGGCAACATGGCGTTAATGAGCAGCAGCTTGATGCTCTTCAACACCAGCTGGTGCGTGAAGATCCAGTTTCACACGCTGACCTGTGTGGAGCTCTACATGGCTGTGGTCCATCCCATCACCCACCTGACCCTGAAGGGTCAGGATGGCGTCCGCATCAGGAACATTAGCGTGGGCGCCGTGTGGCTGCTGTGCGTCGTCTGGTCGGTCATCACTTTTCTCACCAACTACGTCATCACCTTAGTCATTCAGTTTGTTGTGATCGCCATCGCACTCATCGTCGTGTCTTTTTGCTGCATCTCCGTTCTCTGCGTTCTGATTCGCCCACGGCCCGGGGAAGGGGGCGGGGCACGCGTCGGCCAATCAAAGAGGAGGGCCTTCCACACCATCGCCACCATCATGGCGGTGCTGTGGTTGTGTCTGGGCGGGATGTTGGCGTGTGAAGCCGTGGATTCCTCGCTGAGCACCAGCGACGCATGTTTGGCGAGAACAAACGTCATTTGGTTCTCGTGGCCGAGCAGTTTGGTTTTACCGCTGCTGTTTCTGCAGCGCAATAGGAAACTGCCTCGCTGCTGCACTGCGTCACCATGACGACCCGTTCCATTCGTACTTAAACTTCTTGAGACGTGAGCTTTAGTTTGGCAGCCATTTTTTTCCTAACCCCTTACTATTTAATGAAATGTGTACACATGAAAAATAAGTCTAAATCTAAATGTTAAATGTATATCTAAATATTAAATTAATGTCGGGTGGCCGCGTGATCAACAGGCGCTGATCTGCCTATTTTGTTTAATTTCTAAACTTTTATCTTTACACTTGGTGAGCATTTTAACAAGTAGATTTACATTTAAAATTTAGATTTACATTTAAAATTTAGATTTATATTTAACATTTAAATTTGAATTCAACATTTAAATTTAAATTTAACATTTAGATTTACATTTAACATTTAGATTTACATTTAAAATTTAGATTTAAATGCAACATTTAGATGTACATTTAACATTTATATTTAAATTTAACATTTAGATTTACATTTAACAGTTAGATTTACATTACTGCGCCACCATGACGGTTCGGGTTTGAAACCCATTGCATTCGTACTTAAACCTTTTGAGACGTATGTTTTAGTTTGACAACCATTTTTTGCCCAATCTATTACCATTTCATAAAATGTGTACACTTGAAAATAAAGTCTAAATGTATATCTAAATGTAAAATTTATATTGGGGGGGGGGGCTGCGTGATCAATAGACGCTGACCTGCCTACTTTGTATTATTTCTAAACATTAGCTTTACACTTGGTGACCACTTTAACATTTAGATTTGGATTTAACATTTAGAGTTAGATTTAACATTTAGATTGAGATTTAACATTTAGATTGAGATTTAACATTTAGATTTAACATTTAGATTTACAAATACGGGACATTTTTTTTCTTCTGTCAGATGACACTTAAAAACCACAAGACAAGGCCTCAGTTCAGGACAATTTAAAAGAACTCATCACGAGCCGTGTGTGTGTGTGTGTGTGTGTGTGTGTGTGTGTGTGTGTGTGTGTGTGTGTGTGTGTGTGTGTGTGTGTGTGTTTAGGCTCTGCTTCACAGATGCTTCCCATTTGTCTAATGTTGTGCCACAGTGTGAGTGTTGGTTCAACGTTTATTATGGGTGTTTATTGTTTATTTATATAATTGTGTTGTGTAACATTTTCTCTGTGAGTTGCTGTGTTAAATATTAAACTGGAATCAAAGACATGTTCTCCGTGCTCTTTGTTTGTCTTCATACAATTTTAATTCTTTTTATTTCCAAAGCACTGCTATGGAAGAAACTAGAACTACTGATCTAAACACCACAGACTTCCACCTAAAAACACTTCTATCCTTAGGGAATGTGTGTCTTCAACAGTCCGTACTTTACTATTTAACTTCAGCCACCACAGCGTGTCAGCGCACTGTTTAAGAGAGAGTAAAGGTCCCTGAGGAGAGCTCTTCTTCTCTGCTTCATTGTCTCCTACCAAACCTCAGAGTTGGAACTGTCACCCCCTGTGGTCACAGAGTTTTTTTTCCAGGTCACACTGTTTTTTTTTTTTAACCCTTTTTCTGTAAACAAAAGAGGTTCACATCAACATCTTTAACTTTTCCTGTTAAGCAGCACAAGTTGTCATTTTGACTGAAAATAGCTACAAAATGAATTAAAAAGCTGATTAAATGATGTTAAAAGCTGGTAAATGATGTAAAAAGCTACTAATTATTAAATGATCTAAAAAAACTGCTAAATGATGTATAAATCAGGGTGAATGTTTCACTCCAATAGAAAACAATGGGATGTTTACAGGCAGTGAGGCCGTGTGACATCATCAATCACATGATTTGAAGATGGAGGAACACAGACTCTGTAAAGTAGTCCCATTTTTAAAAGTTAATCAAACAAATATGGTGCTAAATAATGTGTTTAGACACAGATCTACTAATAAGGACATTTAGAAGGTTTTAGGACATATTTGTAAAAACAGTGGACGACAATTTCACGTTGCAGGTGCGGCTGAAACTAGTGACGGAACAAATGCAAACCAGAGGTAATGCTGTGTTTCTATAGCGTAACAGGTGGAACGTTCATCATACCTGTAGGAAAATCAGCCTTCAGATCACCCTCAGGTGTTTGCATTACGCTCACCAAACATTGCCCACAACAACATTTAAATATCCAACGTAACACACACGTCGATATGCTTTATTTTGAAGGACAGTGTCTATTTTCAGAAATAAAATGGGTTAAAGTTGACCAAAAATGGTGGAAAAGGTGGTGAAATGGGATTTAAAAAAACACAGAATTGGTTAAAAGTTGCAAAATAGAGTGGATAAAAACAACAAAAGGTTCACTCAAAAACAGGTAAGAGGTTAATGTAATTCTAAAAGTAGGAACAATTAGTTTAAACTGACAAATAATGGGTATGAAAATTCTTGAATGAGGTAAAATTGGTAAAAAAAAATAAATTAAACATTAAATATGGTGAAAACAGGTTAAAACTGACTAAATAATGGGTGAACATATGTGACATTAGGTGGAAAAGGGTTTATAAGTGCTGAACATGTTTTGAAAGTGGAAAAAATGTGCAAAAAACACATTGAATTGTAGAAGTGTCAGAATTGGGAGTAATGTAGCAAAAATTTATTAAAAGGAGCAAAAATATGGCAAAAGAAGTGTTGAAAATAGATTAAAATATGGTGAGTTTGGTGTAGTTGAAGAAAAAGGGTAAAAATAAGCAAAAATGGGCTCAAATTGTTCAAAAAATATTCTTAGTTTCTTAAAGGCATCTGGGGACCCCCGCCCAGTGTCTCGCAATCCCAAATTGGTTGAAAACCACATGTCTATTGACTCACATCTGTAGAAATACATTAACCAACTATCTACACAGAGGCTACAAAGATGGCGGTGAGTGGACTACAGATGTGGTTCATGGTCCTGGTTCTGGTCATGGTCTGCAGCAGAGTAGTTTTCCCGCCTTGTGCAGCGTCAGCAGAGGGAGAACCATGGTGCTGGGTGTGGTCATCCACATGCCCATCTCCATCAGCCCACACGGACCCTGGGAGTTAGCGCTTAGCATCCACTCCACACTATAGCACAGCAACAGGCCCACGAAGCGCACCACTAGCGCCGCCGTGATGGTCGCCATCATGTGGAAGGCCCTGGTTTTGGATGGGTCCAGCTGCGGTCGGTCCCCGGGTGGTGGACGGATGAGAACGACCATGACGGAGAGACAGAAAAACGCCACGACCAGCACGCCGATGCCCATGAACAGGATGAACGGCGCAGATGGAAACTTTGGGTAAAAACTCATGGTTACCATCAGCCACACGACAACGACCAGCCACACCACTGCCACGCTGGCGTTCCTGACCTGCACTGCCGCCCCCTCCCTCAGCTTCCTGTAGGAGACGGGGTGAACCACGGCCACGTAGCGCTCCAAACACGTCAGCACGTGGAACAGCGTCTCCGCCGACAGGAAGCTGCTGACCAGGAACACGCCGCTGGTAATGAGCGTCGGGTTTGGGACCATGTCCCCCAACGTGTAGAGACATGCCCCCACAATGCAGCAGATCTCCACCACCATCATGTGAAGGGTGAAGACGTCAGTGTGGGACAAGGAGCGACCACGTCTCCACCGCTGGAAACCGAGGAAGAGGACGATGACGAAGATCGGCAGGAGGACGAAGACGATGGCAAAGGCGTAGCTATAGTTTAGCACCTTGCGTACGATGGAGCCCCGACATACGGCGTAGAAGGTGTAGAGAGAGAAGGAGGAGTTAGTAGGTGTGACCTATACAGAAACAGAAAAGAGACAATCCTTTCATTAACCGTTCTTTGTTGGAGGAAATAATAACCTCTTAAGTTCCAGCCACTTTTCTCAGTAAATCACATACCTTTAACAAACAAAGTTTTTCTAAGCTTCTACAAGACCTACATGGCTGACTTTTGTTCAGATTGAAGTAGGACCATTAGTGGTTACAGATGATGTGAAATTTTAGAATACTGAGTGACAATATGTTTTAAATACAGAAATCTGAAAAAAATAAAATAAAATCTAGATTTATATCAAATATAAAGCCACTTATCATTATCGAAGGCTATAAAAACAGAAATAATTGAACTCATGTATTAACGTGTATTAACTGCAGCAAGTTTGATGATAATAATAAACATTAGGCCAAAGATACATGATTTTGTACAAAAAAGTTCAGACTGAAGCTCACTTTGCCACAACTGTACCAAACTTTTCCACAAGTTTGCAAACAAGTGTGTAACTGTAATATGTCAGGTGTTGTAATTTGGCTTGAAATAAACACAAAATTTCTATTTATTCAGGTTTCTGCTGTGCCATGCGTAATGATATTTTTGATTTGACTCTGTTATGCAAGGGTGTTATTCAGCAATGCTTTGACCTATCAGAATGATTGACACAGCGTTGTAAAGCTCAGAACCTGTAGACCTTAGTGATATATCAAACACTATGGGAGTGGCTTTCGCTCTGGCCAATCAGAGCTGGGTAAAGGAGGGACTGGCCATTTTATGCACAAGTACTAAGCGCACACTGAACGGATTTCTCGAGTGAGAAATGTTCAGATGTGTGTAATGGCAGTATCTATCTGACTACATGATTTGGATTTATCAAAATATGGAGTTTTATGCACATTTGAGCAACTGCTGATTAGAAACAACAAAGATAAGACACAGATTTTGGGGCATTGTTTCGGTACGTAACATACCTGACCTGTATATCAGTGGATTCAGCTCAGCCTATAGTTTCACAAAGTCTTGTTATAGAGATTTGTGTTTATTTTGTGACTCACAGCAGTGGAAAACGACCCAGTTTGCAGAGTTGTCGACTTTTCCCTCTTTGAACATAATGGCCTAGTGTGTGTGCTGTGATCTTTAGTTCTGAATGTGGGTCGGCTACAATTTTAGCTTCTATAGTTTCTCAGGATTACAGAGAGGTATAGAATGTGTGATTTCAGTCATTATTTACAACATTTAGACTCGTGAGAGTCAAGGAGGATGGAGCTGCCCCCGCCGGCGGGTCCATTGGGGCTAAAGAGGTTTAGGTTAGGTAGGGTTAGGTTTAGGGTTAGGATAATGAAGGGTTAGGTTAACAACTTCCCTCACTCAATTCCAAACGCTCAGTGCCATTGATGAGATAACTCGTCATTTGCGTTTTTTCACGGGGATTACTAGAAAACACCCTGGCGGTGGTCCCTCATCAATATCTAAGCTGTGGGGTGTTGTAGTGACCAACTGTGCCCTGAAGATGGCAGCAGTGCACCTTTAGATGAGAGATTAGCCACTGATGCTACCCAGCAAAGCAGGAAGAAGCAGGAAAAAGGGAGATTATGGCGCTTCAGAGTGATATTGTGACGTATCCAGCAGCTCACAGCTCCACATACTAACACAGAACATGTGTGGACCTGAGTGGATTATTGATGATGTTGTGATCGTGAGATAAAACCATCAGCTAAGCGGGCCAAACGGGTCATCCCTGCATGTCGGGGGGGTTGGGGGTGTACAAAATACCCCCAGCCTGTGAGCCAGATAGCAAAATAATAGGTGACACGTAGGAGGTAGCAGCGCACCTTTGGATGAGAGATCATCCATGCTCAGCAGAGCTCAGAGGGAGAGAGGAAAGGAGTTTATGAGACAGAAAATGGTGCTACGTACGAGATTTGATGTTCCCAGCAGCGCACAGCAGCGGATACTCGACCAGAGCATGTGTGGAACTCATGGATAATGTGGCGATGGTGAGATAAAACGATAAAAATAACGGGGAACGCAGTGACACTCTGTATGTCCGGGAGGATGAGGAAGTTACGTGTGTGTGCAGACTGACGGGAGAGAAAGTTGGAGGAACACCAAAATATAGTAAGAAATCCAACTCCGACCCAGATAGATAAATAATAATAATTTTGCCATCAAAAGCCTGGTCTGTCTTTTAGTTTTGTTTTAAATAAGGAAGGAATGTTCAGATGTTACAGTTGTCACTAAAGCAAAAAAAAAAAAAATAGCTTTAAAGTCACTGACAGGATTTTTTTTTAGAAAAAGTCTTTTTTCTCAGCTTTTTGCTCTGAAACTGAAGATTTGTGTAAAACTTGCTCTATTCAACAGCTGATTACAAAAGAACGAAACGAGCCAGAATCAAATTCTTTTTTTCAATCTTTCAGAATCTGGTGTCAGATTTCAGATAGTCATAGTAGAAAATATTCTATGGGTCTTTAAAAACAGTCAAAATGCTCAAAAACAGCTGGCACTGAGGGGGTAGAAAATCTGAAAATGGCTGGAACTGAATGAGTTAAAGACAGATTTCATGACATCTTATTTCTGATTAATGCTAATGATCTTCAACAAGGTGTGTTCGCCATCTTTGACCATTTCACGTGTCAATATAGAGTCAAACAACTCTTTATCATTGACTGATGTCATTAAATATCAGCCTATCTTCAAAAGAACTTCATGTATATTTCCACGCTACATGTACCTTAGGTTGGGAATAACAGCACACACACACACACACACACACACACACACACACACACGCACACACAAAGGAAAGGATTTCAAATCGAGACAAAAGCCCAAAAGTTTCCTGTCATTCTGAAAACACTGAATTACTTGCTGCGTTTCCTTTACCTGTGACCCACTGTGAGACTGTGGGCGGAGCCTAAACTTCAGGTTAACATCACATCACAGCAGCAGAATGAACTCACCATGTTTGCACTGACGGACGTGTAGGATGAATGTCGGATGCTCCTAGTTCTGATGGTTCTCTGCAGTCAAGCACGTCAGGATGGATGTGGGGGGGTGGGAAACTTTGGGGGCGGGAACCTTTAGTAGTGCCGCTTTGCATGACATGATCATCAGCGTAATTAATGTTACAGGGAAATCTCCTCCTGACAAATGACTGTTTCACTGTTTCCTTTCTCCACAAGAGGAGGATGAACATATTGTTGGACACCAGACGGTTGTCTATCTGTGGGAAAGTAAACGCTGTGAGGAAAACAAGAAGATCAGCAGATGAAGTCAAGTAAAGATGGAGAGATACAAGATCTACTGCTCAGAGGAAATATATCCATTATTTACGGCAGTGGTTCTCAACCTTCTCAGGCCCCGACCCCCAAAATGATGGTCCATTGAATCTGTGATAACCACATTTATTTATTCATCTGTACAATATTCAATGTTATCCAGGAAGTTTACTATTATCGTCATCTTAAAGATGGAAATCCTTGTTTTAATCACAAATAAAATGGGTTTATAAGTGCAAAAAAGAATGTGATGGAGAAGTGTTAGAATTGGTTAAGCCCTGATTTATGGGACTTCAACCCCGCCCCCTTCCTCTCAACAATATAAATGTGCATTGTGTCTGTACTGTATGCTGATGACTCATTTATATATCAGTTTGTTGCTCAGGCTCAGGCTCATTGTTACAACACACACAGACTTTAATTTTTGACCTGTCTGAGAAAGTGGCAAATTTGCATATGTCATGGCAGCAGCGGGCTCCTTCCGGGAGAAAGGAGCCTAGATTTAGTGCTACTGGCCAGCCCATCTGCTTTAATTGCCAACAGGTCGGTCATATTGACCGGTATTGTGATAGCGCTCGGACCAACCGTATGCCAAGAGCTCGAGACAGGTGCCTCGCCTGTAAGAGGTTTGCTTTCGGCCAGGCTAAGCACAATTTTCCGTCAGCCTTGGAGTCCAGGTCTCAAGCAGTAAATCCAATATATTGGCCTTATCTCGTAATCTGGACTTTGCAATAGCTCAGAAAACTGCCAGCTCCAATCAGCAGCATACCTGCTACCATAATTCCAATTATGTAGACATCTTCAACGGAAATGATAGACAGACACATGATCCTCCACTTGTCCCAGGAGTCCATCTTGTATCTCACCACAAACATTCCGTCGGGACAGAGGGCTCACCTCTGCCCATTCTTTTTATCAAAAAAATGTGGTTGAATGCATTGAGATACCAGCTGATAAATTCCCTAGGTTTGGTTTTTGGATAGAGATGTAGAGAGAGGCTCCCAATAGATTCTGACAAAAAGACAGCACAGGACAAAACAAGCAGCAGCAGGGCAGATAAGGGTGGGAGGGAGCAGAGAAAAAAGCATCCGTCTTTCTTAAGCGCAAGAAGCGCTCTGCCTTGGCTCCCTGGGGTCCGCTATTACCAAGGCTGTCGCTGGAACAATTGGCTAGGCCGGGCTCCCTCCGGGGCTTACTGGGACGGATCTTGAGGGCTGGTATGTGGTGTGTATGATGTTAGGGGGCGGGGGGCACGGTGTTGCAAGGAACTCGCCCGTGCCGGGGCTTTCCCTATGGCAGGGATGTGGGGATGCGGCCTGTGCCTTCCGGAATGGCTGATCTGCATCAGGCGGGGCTGGTCTCCTGGCAAGGCACACCGCCCCCCATGGCAATAATTAAACCTGCGTAGCTGTCACAAAAGATTGCACTACATGTAGTGTTTGTTTGATGGAACCTGCCGACAACACTGATGCTATAAAGTAAGTTTATCTGTCATTTATCACCTATTTAGCAAATATTTGTATTTATTGATCCACCATCTACACACATAGCTCTAATGGGCTGTAATGGGATGATGTCCAGTCAGACACAGTTGTACCAGGTTGTAGACAACCTCCTACTTCTGTCCCTTGATGTATAAACCATCATACTGCTCACACTGCTTCACACCATTTACACTGATGTCCACCACATAGATCATTACATGTGATACCAGTACAAGATGAAACCTTGTCTGTAGTGGTAACGTTTCAGAGCATAGAAGATGCTGCAATATGTTTAATATTAACATAACCACGAGGAACGAGTGTGTCATAATGTATCATGATTTTCTGCAGTCTGTGTCTTCTCCTCTCCTCTGAGGGTTCTCTTTTCTGTTTCAGATGTTTTGATGCTGGAGCTGGTGGTTCCTGATCAATGGTTCACAGCTCAACTAGTCTAGAACATTCTGATAGTCTATCCTTCTATTCTATTCTGTTTGTCCTTCTGTTCACTAACAACAACCAGTAGAACCAGATGTTCTCCACCTCTGAACCTGGTTCTAACGGAGATTTATTCATATAAAAAAGAGGGAGTTTTTTCTTCCCACTGTCACTAAATGTTTGTTCATGTGGATCTTATGTGGTTTTTTTTTCTTACTATGGACTTTATATTTTGTTCAGCGCTTTGAGATGACTTTGTTGTTTTTTGCGCTATATAAATACAGTTGAATTGAAATTGAATTAAAAAATTGTTAATTATCTGTCATTTATCAGCAAGTTTATTGTTATTTATCAGTTTTTTCTTTTATTTGTCATTTATCGGCTAGTTATCTGTTATTTATCTGATATTTATCTGCTTTTATTTGTTGTATGGCTCTAATAAATTATATAATAAGTGTAAGACGTGAATATGGTTTCTATGTAAAAATGTACAACATAAACTACTGTTTGTTTGGATTAGAAATGCTTGGTCTGTAGCTCTGACACACCTTAGTATTTATCTGCTAATTATTCACCAAATAAAGTGAAATGATATTTAATGTTAGCGTGTGACAGATTATCACTGTTTCATTCAAATACAAGTCTCTGTGGCCTCGTTAATGGGACTGATGCATTTGCCTGGTGAATTATCACACGCACACACACACACACACACACACACACACACACACACACGCACGCACACACACACACACACACACACACACACACACACACACACACACACACACACACACACACACACACACACACACACACACACACACACACACACACTATATTAAATAATCCTGAATGGTCCCAGTGCTCAGTTTGGAGACGCTGAAGGTCAGAGAGAAGCTCTGCTGAGGTAAACTCACTGCTTTCATTAGTTTTTGCTTTATTTAAAATGTTAAAGTTTAAATTCAATGATAGGATTTAGCCGTAGGCTTTGAAGAAATTAACTTTTTAACATTTATTATAAGGAAAAATGATGAAGTTTAATGATATATATACATATATATATATATATATTGCTTTTATTTATATACACAATTTTGTCAAGTTGGTGTAACATGTTCTTCCTTTTTGAGTAACTTTAACTATATTTGCTTATAAGTAAGCTAAGAATGATAAAGTTATTTCTGTTGTTTCAAATAAGGATTATTTAAAAATGAACTTAATTCATATAATAGCTCTTTCATTAAACTGTTATCAAAAAGTTATTATAGCCAATAATCCTATCTTTTAAGTTCTGGAAAATTTAGACTTTTAAGTTAATCAACTTGCAAT
Organism: Gouania willdenowi; assembly: GCF_900634775.1. Taxonomy (NCBI): domain Eukaryota; kingdom Metazoa; phylum Chordata; class Actinopteri; order Blenniiformes; family Gobiesocidae; genus Gouania; species Gouania willdenowi. The sequence goes on from NC_041061.1 coordinate 231,423, forward strand.
CGAGTTCTGTTAACTTGTTTGGGTTTACAGTGATATAAGTATTAGTCTATTTCAGTGAAAACTCAAACAAAGTATGAAATACACTCAACATAAAAAATCAAAAAACCAATGAGGATTAAATCAAAGTGACACTAATTAATGATGTTTGTCTTTCATTAACATGTTCAGGTTGTTGTGGTTTAATTAGTTGCTGAGGTGCCTCCACTCAGTACTTTTTATTATACATCCTTAGTGTCAGGTCCAGGTCTTTCCACGGTGAAATTGTTCTGATGAGTTGTTCTCTTGTTCTTGTTTTCTTTTGTTAATAAATCTATGTCAGTTAGATGTCTTCTTCTACTTTATGGTCTCTATGGTTCTCTATGAGACAAAACTACAGAAGTCTAGGTCTAGGGATGGAGAACGTCACCTCTCTGGTGGGGAAGGACCCCGAGCTTGTGTGTGAGGTAGAGAAGTTCCGACTATGAGCCAAACATCAGAGTATCCACCCTTCTTTGATTCCTTACAGCAGGCATGTCCAAACTCCGGTCCGGGGGCCAATTGCGGCCTGTGTTCAGATTTCCACTGGCCCACAGCCTCTGTCATGAAATCAGTAACATGTGGCCCGTTGGCACCTTGATCACAGTAAAATAAAATAAAAAGGCAACTTTATATTTCACTGAATGAGATAATTGTTGGTGTTTACATGTTTTGAATTTACAGTGAGCATTTCATATGTAATGTTGCACATAAACCCAGATATATTTAATATTCCGGAAAGTTTTTTTTTTTTTTCCAGACACATTTTCTTCATTTTGTGATCTTCACATATAAAATGCAGTGATTTTAATGTAAACTTATTTAGATTTAGATAAAATAGTTTATTTGCATTTGATGTTATTAGTTGAAAGATTTTCAGGGTGAATGGTTGGCCCCCCACACATTTTCACCTCGCTAAATCTGGTCCTCTTCAAAAAGTTTGGACACCCCTGCCTTAGAGGGAGAACTGGAGAGAACTCATCTTGGTCTTGTTTGATGAAAATGACCCCTGTGGTGAGGTCCACCTCCTCTACCACACACCCTGACAGCAAAGATTAGAATAACTTAGTCAAATATAAGTTTGATGGTAACACTTGTAATGTTGCAGTTATTAATATCTTTCTTCTCTCCTTGTCTTCTTCAGGTCTCTATTTTCTCCTCGATTCATCAAAATGTCCTACAACTTTTCTCTTTATGGTAGGAGCCGAGCATGTGAGTTTGTCTACATTAGTCATGCTGTCGTCCGACTGTCCTTCGTCTTCCCTCTCACCATCTTCATCCTCGGCCAGGCCTTCCATCAATGGAAGCAGAAGCGTTCCTTCAAATCCTCGAGTCACTTTCACATCTTCACCTACAATGGGGCCGTTCTGGAGCTGATCTACTCAGTGGGCATTGTGTTTTTTATTTTGGGGTACTACCTCTATCTGAACGTGTGGTCCATGGTGTCCAGAACTTGTGTGATGATGTATTTGATCGGAGAAGTCTCCTTCCATGTCCTGACGTGTGTGGAGCGCTACGTGGCGGTAGTTCATCCCATCACCTACAGGAAGCTAAAGAACGTCCGAGGTGTCGGTATCAGGAATGCCCTCATCGTCTGTGTTTGGATCCTATCCATCCTGTGGAGTACTTTCCAGATGTGGGCACCCTATCACCTGGCCATGCTTCCTTTACTCTGTATTCTGGTCCCTTCTCTGCTCGTTGTCTCTGTAACCAGCTTCTCCGTCTTTTGTGTTCTCCTTCGTCCAGGGCCGGGGGAAGTGGGCGGGGCCAGGGAGCGGGTCAACCAATCCAAGAAAAGGGCCTTCTTCACCATGATGGTCATAACGGTGGTGCTGTGGGTGGGGTTCTTAGGGATAATGAGTCCTGTTGCAGCGCACCAGATCATTTTTTCAGATGAAATGGACTTTTGTCTGATGGAGGCGTCAGGGCTATGGTTACACATGCCCACCAGTCTGGTCTTACCTCTGTTGTACCTGCACCGCATGGGAAAACTGGCATGTTGCTGTCAGAAGAAGAGTCAGACCTGAAGTGTGACCAGTGTGGATCACACAGACCATCAAACTACAATGAAACCCAGTTTCTCTGAGAACCAGTTGGTGTTACGCCCTCCACATGTAACCTTTACAACTCAAACAGTTTCATCTAGATGTAGGCTATCATGAGAGTCCAAATTCCATAATCTTTGGTTTGTTTGTTTTAAATTAGGAGGGATTAAAGTAATTAACCTAATCATTTATATCCTAGAAACTTTCCTGTTTTACATATTATTGTAGTTTTAGAAATACCAGCATTCAGACAAAGTCTTCTCAAGAGAAAAGTTTCAGGATTTAATCATTCACTGTTAATTATCGACCAAGAGTCTTTTTTTTCTAAAGTGTGAATAATTATTTCTTTAAGAATTATTCTTTAAGAGTTTTTCATTGGAACAATTCATCCCTCAGAAATGTTTATTATCACATTGTAAATGACATGAATTATGTTTTGATATTATGAGATCACTTTGAAGTTTGTCCTGTGAAGTTTGGGCCTTGTCCACCTCCAGATTTTAACTAACTTTAACAAGCTTTTATTTTCAGACTGATGCTCTCTGCAACTTTTTCATCTTTTTGAAACCAGAACTTTTTAATATTATACCACCAGTAAACTTTTTGAACAATCTTTCTTTGTGCGTGACCAAGAGTCCAGTTTGAAAGAACAACCACTAGACGTTGACCAGAGATCTTCTGACCCAGAAAAAGCCCAGACGGTATCTCCACGAGTCGTGCCTTAAGACGGAAAGAAATTCTGCACCCTGCGGAAGCAAACCGAACTCTTCTTTCACCGACTATGTATCTGGAGCCATTTCCACCCAGCTTGACGAACGGAGTATAAAACGCACGCACAGCACATTCGACAAAGGTGTCGTAAACCCAAACTGAAAGTCTTTGATCAACTCCAAATTATAGTTAACCTAACTTCCATTTTAGCCCGTTTATTAATTGATTTTATTTATTTTCTCCCCCTCACAAACACTTACTCCACATAAACACACACATGGAACATTAAACACTTCATTTATAACATGTATATGAATCTGTGTACAAAATGAGTATCATGTTTTATACCAGTAGTAGTATTTTAGGATTGACTTTGCTCATTATCATTGTGCTTGTAAATTATATATATTGTGATTTTTTATAATGAATGCATGAAATCTACCTTCTTTGTTATTAATACTATAACTCATAAGACTTTTGAACCAAAGCCAAAAATCAACATGAGGGAAAATGTATTAATCAATAATGCATAAAGTGATGTAGGACACTTTAAAAGATGGCATCACTAATAAATATTTTGTTAATATTATCATTTTAAAACCCTACATCTGTTTCAGGCTCCGTTCTGTTGTCACTTTGGTGTGCCTCATGTCATGGTGGATATTCCTCGCTATATAAAGCTTTTTGTTTTTAATAAAGAAACTTTAGTTTGAAGTGTAACTTCTGCCTGCCTGCTTCCTTCTTTTCTACATACGGGTCCTCCAACACCAGCCATGTCGTACTATAGCTGTTTGAAGGTTCCGTTTTCTCCGATTTGAGGTACAATGGAGATGTTTGGTCATAGCAGCTGTCATCCTCTAGATAGAAAGGTCATCTTGGACTTAAATTAAAGCTTATAAACTGAGAAAGGGTTAACCCTAACCCTTTTTATGAGGCAGTGGTATACATAAAATGCTTGAAAATGGTCACTTTTGTTGCCAATTTGTCCGGCGGACAGACCATTTTTTTTGTTTTTTGGGATATGTTGAGGGTGATATTTGACATCAAAAACACAGCAATCCCCAGAATATTTTGTTGCTAGTTTCCACTATGTGTCAGGATACACCATGCAAAATATCAGGGTTATATGAGCATTAATAGCTGCAGTACCTTAAAATTCACAGATACATTATTTTGCCAGAAGTTTTTCCCTAAAAGGGTTTTTTTGGCCCCTGAAAAACAGTGCTGAGTTGGAAATGTCATTATCAACTCGTGATGGCCCAAGGTATAAGATAACAGGATATAATAGTGAAAAAAAAGATTTCAAAAAACATCACAAGGAGTGGCCCTGGCTCCCTGCCAACTAACTTAAGATTAACACAGAAATAAAGAAAGTAGAACAGTGACAGAACCTTCCTCTGTGGGGGGTTTTTGTTTAGTCATGGGTGACTTAATAAAGCTATGACACCAATAAATAATAGCTAGCACTAGTGTTAGCCTGAGTCTAGAATTTAACAAAACCAAGACCAGCCCAAGACTTTTTGGAGTCAAGACCAAGTCTAGACCAAGAAGGAAACAAACAAAGACGAAGACAAAACCAAGACCATGAAAATCAATTTTCAAAACAATGACACGGTTGAACAGTTAAAGAGCTTCTCTCTTTAGTTTTAGTTTTCAATACATTTAACAGACAAAAACGAGGAGTCTGCAACTCTTTCAAAGCATAATATGCAATAATCTCTAACCTTGATGAATTTGTTTGAAGAAAGTCTTGAAAAAAGTACATTTTTGTACATATTCATTATTCTGAAAATGTGAAAATCAGATGTTTTTTACTCAGGTGAATGAGGCCTAAAGTACTATACGATATGTTACGGCTTTTACATGTAATCTTTACAACTCAGAACAGGAGACCATGAAGAAGAAGAGTACACCACAAATGCTAAACTCCAGAATTTGCTACGATGCTGCAGTAAATCATGAAGTGGATCCATTGAGCCTGTTTATGTGTTTCTGTGGCTCTGACACACCTTAGTATTTATCTGCTGATTATTCACCAAACTAAGAGGACGTGAAGTGAAATGATATCTAATGTTAGCGTGTGACAGTCAAAGTCTGTGTTTCCTGTTCAGATTATCACTGTTTCATTCAAATACAAGTCTCTGTGGCCTCGTTAATGGGACTGATACATTTGCCTGGTGAATTATCACACACGCACACACACACACACACACACGCACACGCACACGCACACGCACACGCACACACACTATATTAAATAATCCTGAATCGTCCCAGTGCTCAGATTGGAGACGCTGAAGGACAGAGAGAAGCTCTGCTGAGGTAAACTCACTGCTTTCATTAGTTTTTGCTTTATTTAAAATGTTAAAGTTGAAAGTTACTTAACTTTATTTATCATATTACAGATTATAAAAACATCTCAGTGTTAGAATTTAGCCAGAAATGATCTTTTTAACATTTATTATAAGCAAAAAGTAAGAAACTGAGTTTGAAAGGACGACTTCCTGTATTTCTGTGTGTGCTGCAGAATGTAAGAAAGATAGACAACCTTTTATTATACACACACACACACACACACACACACACACACACACACACACACACACAGTATTTTTTGTCACTCATTTCAGAAAATCAAACCCATACATGATATACTGTAGGCTAGTGACACAGAGTGAAATATTTCAAGCCTTTATTTCTTGAAACTTTGATTATTATGGCTTACAGATGATGAAAACACAAAATTCAGTGTCTCAGAAAATTAGAGCATGATGAAAAAGTTCATGGGGGAGACTGCTGACTTGACAGATGCCCAGAAGATAGATATTGACACCGTCCAAGGAGGCTAAGCCATAAAAGGTCATTGCTAAAGAAGCTGGTGTTTCACAGAGTGCTGTTTCCAAGCATATTCATAGAACGTTGAGTGGAAGGAAAAAGTGTGGTAGGAAAAGGGACGACCACAGCCTTGAGAGGATTGTCAAACAAAATGCATTCAAGAATTTGGGGGATCTTCACAAGGAGTGGACTGAGGCTGGAGTCAGCGCATCAAGAACCACTACGCACAGACATGGGATACACATGTAGCGTTCCCCATGTCATCCTCCTCAGAAGCGTCTTACCTGGACCGTAGAGAAAAACTACTGTACTGTTGCTCAATGGTTCAAAGTCCTTTTTTCAGATTAGAGTAAATGTTGCACATCATTTTTAAATCAAGGTCCCAGAGTCTGGAGGAAGAGTGAAGAGGCTCAGAATCCACGTTGCTTGAAGTCCATTGTGAAGTTTCCTCAGTCTGTGATGATCTGGGCTACCATGTCATGTGCTGGTGTCGGTCAACTGTGTTTTCTGAAGTCCACAGTCAACGTAGCATCTACCAGGACATTTTAGAGCACTTCATACTTCCTTCTGCTGACAAGCTTTATGGAGATGCTGATTTCATTTTCCAGAAGGACTTGGCACCTGCACACACTGCCAAAGGTACCAAAAGCTGGTTCAATGACCATGGTGTTACTGAGCTTGATTGACCTGAAACCCACAGATAATCTATGGGGTATTGTCAAGAGAAAGATGAGACACCAGACCCAACAATGCAGATGACCTGAAGGATGCTATCAAAGCAACCTGGGCTTCCATTAGGCCTGAGCAGTACCACAGGTTGATCACCTCCATGCAACGCCGTATTGATGCAGTCATTCATGCTAAAGGAGGCCCAAGTATTAGTATAGCTTCTCTTAGTGCTAGTGATTGGGTTGGACAAACTCTCCTACTGATCCGCGTATATAGAAGGAGTCTATGGAGTCCTTTTTCAGTGACTGGGGCAAGTACAAACAAAAACCAAGGCTGTCGGCCTGGCGTCCAAGTTAAACGCAGACGGGCTCCTTGTTTAGGAAGCGCCACACTGGATCACCGGGTCAGGTGTTTATGGATGATTCCTCTCCTTGGTGTGCGCCGCGACTGCGACGTGCATTCATCGCTGTCTTCCCAGCTCAGCTCTGGTAACCAGAATGAAGCCACCTTTTTGTGCATCCAATGTTCTGCCCTGTAGACTTTTTGTAAAATTATTTGATGTCATTGGCCCCTAGGTTACCGATTTGATCAACCTTTCACTTTCAACTGGTGTTTGAGGAACCTCTTCTCAAAAAACCTAATCTGGACCCAACAGTTCTAAAAAATGTCAGGCCCATTTCAAAACTTCCATTTTTGTCCAAAGTGTTGGAGAAGGTGGTCTCTGATCAGTTGGTACCTTTTTTAGAGAAATACAACATTTTTGACACTTTCCAATCCGGTTTTTATAAGCGTCACTCCACAGAAACCGCCCTGCTTAAAGTGTCGAGTGATATTATGATGTCTGTGAACTGTCCTAGTCCTGATAGATCTCTCGTCAGCATTTGACAGTCAGTCATTAAATCTTATTGACAAAACTGCGTGACCTGGTCGGAATGTCAGGACCAGTCTTTGCGTGGTTCTCCTCTTACTTATCGAGGAGGAGCTATAGTGTCTCTGCAAATGTCGATTTGTTGTGCGGGGTTCCCCAGAGCTCTGTTTTGGGCCCAATTTTGTTTTTACTCTATGTCCTTCCATTCGGAAAAAACATCCAGAGCTTTGATAATGTTTCATATCATTTGTTTGCTGATGATATTCAGCTTTATTGCTCTTGAAAGACCTCTGAGATCCAGAAATGAAGCTCTCTGCTGAAATGTCTTGCACAAGTTAAACAATGGCTCAGCACAAATTCCCTCCAACTAAACTCAGACAAAACGGAGACGGTGGTGATTGCTCCTGATGACACCATCCCAGGGATTCACCAGTATCTGAACGACCTGAGTTTGTCTAATAAAACAAACCTCAGAAATTTAGATGTTAACTTTGACAAAGCAATGTTCTTAGAGCATCACTCAAAACTACTAACAAGGAATTGTTTTTACCAACTGAGGAACATCTCTAAACTTAGAACAATTGTGTCCAGAGATGATCTTGAAATGATTATCCACGTCGTTGTGTCGTCTCGTTTAGACTCCTGTAACAGTTTATTTTCTTGTCTAAACTAAATGAAGCTGTCTCATCTTCAGCAGGTACATAACTCAGTGGTGAGGTTACTGACTCACACAAACAGAAGGACTCATATTATTACTGAAATTCTAAAACCTCTTCATTGGCTCTCAGTCACTTTTCATTTACATTTTAAAATCCTGGTGCTGACCTTCAGAGCGTCGCATGGTCAGGCTCCTCCCTCCTACATTAGAGACTTGTTGTGTCCTTGTACCCCCTCTCAGAGGCTGAGGTCTCTGGATCAGAACCTGCTCATGGTTCCTCGTACTCGTTTCAGGACCAAAGGAGATCGCTCCTTCCAGGCCGTCGCGCCACCACTCTAAAACAATCTTCCACCTTCCTTGTTCTCACTTGATTCTGTTGATGTTTTTAAGAGCAAACTGAAAATCTATTTGTTTCAGAAAGCGTTTTAATTCCAGTGGATTAAGGGTTGTTTTATGACCATCATGTTTTGACTGTAAATGTACTTTGTATTTCTACTGTAATTCTGTGAAGCACCTTGTGACTTCTCTGTCTGTGAAAGGTGGTATATAAATAAACATTACTTACTCACTTACTATTGAGTGCATAGACATGAACATACTTTTCAGAAACCTTACATACCTTACTGATAGTCCTCCTCGTTTGGTTGGTGTGAACAAGGAAACAAAGTCTAGAGTGGATCAAACAGAATAATTCCAGGGTAACTGTTTCTGTGGGTCTCACTGTGAACACAACCGCCTTCAGAGCGGATCAAACACAGGAAGTATCAGAAATGACGTAGAGCACACGGCATTGTGGGTGATCAGTAAAAATGGTGACGGCACAAAACAGGCTGTGTTCGAACTGGCAAACTCCATGCTATACACTACAAACTCAATTAGTATATACCATCTACCATATACCGTAAGTTTGATTAGGATAATCCAACTTCCAAGTTTCCCAAGATGCTTTTGGAACCTACAGTGTTAAAAACCTGAAGCTCACTGAGGCTAAATATGTTGATATTTCTGAGATTTTTGGATACTCTCCATTGTGCTACTGACCAAACTTCCTGTTAACTTAAAACAAAAGCACTATTTACAGATTAGTTAAAAACCAATAGAAGACAAGTAGAGAAGCTTTTGTTTTGAAAAAGGGATGTTTGATTTTCAGCTTGAAGCAAATCCGAGGACCATTTTACATTCCGCTCACAATGAAGTTTGATGGTAACAATTGTAATGTTGCAGTTATTAATATCTTTCTTCTCTCCTTGTCTTCTTCAGGTCTCTATTTTCTCCTCGATTCATCAAAATGTCCTACAACTTTTCTCTTGATGGTAAGAGCCGAGCATGTGAGTTTGTCTACATTAGTCATGCTGTCGTCCGACTGTCCTTCGTCTTCCCTCTCACCATCTTCATCCTCGGCCAGGCCTTCCATCAATGGAAGCAGAAGCATTCCTTCAAATCCTCGAGTCACTTTGACATCTTCACCTACAACGGGGCCGTTCTGGAGCTGATCTACTCAGTGGGCATGATGTTTTATATTTTGGGGTACTACCTCTATCTGAACGTGTGGTCCATGGTGTCCAGCACTTGTGTGATGATGAATTTGATCGGAGAAGTCTCCTTCCATGTCCTGATCTGCGTGGAGCGCTACGTGGCGGTAGTTCATCCCATCACCTACAGGAAGCTAAAGAACGTCCGAGGTGTCGGTATCAGGAATGCCCTCATCGTCTGTGTTTGGATCCTAACCATCCTGTGGAGTTCTTTCCTGATGTGGGCACCTGTGCATCTGGCCATGCTTCCTTTACTCTGTATTCTGGTCCCTTCTCTGCTCGTTGTCTCTGTAACCAGCTTTTTTGTCCTTTATGTTCTCCTTCGTCCAAGGCCGGGGGAAGTGGGCGGGGCCAGGGAGCGGGTCAACCAATCCAATAAAAGGGCCTTCTTCACCATGATGGTCATAACGGTGGTGCTGTGGGTGGGGTTCTTAGGGATAATGAGTCCTGTTGCAGCGCACCAGATCATTTTTTCAGATGAAATGGACTTTTGTCTGATGAGGGCGTTAGGGCTATGGTTACACATGCCCACCAGTCTGGTCTTACCTCTGTTGTACCTGCACCGCATGGGAAAACTGGCATGTTGCTGTCAGAAGAAGAGTCAGACCTGAAGTGTGACCAGTGTGGATCACACAGACCATCAAACTACAATGAAACCCAGTTTCTCTGAGAACCAGTTGGGTGTTACGCCCTCCACATGTAACCTTTACAACTCAAACAGTTTCATCTAGATGTAGGCTATCATGAGAGTCCAAATTCCCTTCCACATGCCTCCCAGCACGGGGACCAACATGTCCTAGTTACTTTTTACTTGTCCTGTATTTCCAGAACAGCAAAGAATGACATCAGGATTGTCCACCAGGTCCTTCTCCTTATCCTCAGATGATGAATCGTGTTTTGCTCTCTAAAACAGGATATTCAGTCACCACGGTCACGGTGTAAAGTGGCCCTTCCCACCAACAGGGTAATTGCCCAAACGACAGTAGTCCCATTCGTGGGAATCAGTGGGCTAACCTTAACCTCCACTTGTCCCTTAATATCCAGAGAAAGCTCCTTCAACTGGAGATAATCCAAATTCAATCAAATCCACCAGTTTGCAGCTGGACCACTGTTGTAGAATACATTTTTGTTCAGATGCAGCAACAAAGAAAGCAGCGGGGAAGCTTTCTTTAATACAACGCTTTGACGAATCAGAACAGTGCACTGTACGTTGATCCCAAAAATGACTCCAATCAAACTCTTTAATAGTTCAGCTTAGACTGTGTGTGTGTGTGTATCCTTTCCCCAAGACTCCCTTAGCTAATCATCTCAGTTACACAATCATTTTCCTGAATTTACTTTTATCTGGACATTGGTATTTTGAAAAATACCGTGATATACTTTTTTGGTCATACCGCCCAGCCCTACTGCACGTACATGTAGTTTAGCGCTAAAACCATTCCTGTCCCATAGAATGACCAACTATTTTCCAATACCACCAGCAGAGAACCATTAGGTCAAAGCAACTGCTTAATGCCTCCATGTGAGGGGAGCAGTTTTTGTTGTTGTTTTTCTGCATTTATTTTTAATGTGTTTTCATAGTGAGTTCAAGTCCCATTAAGGCTTGTTCTCAGTGCAGTGGTGTTTAGTCGCTTAGTCTGTAACATCTCCTGTGAGATTCTAGCAGTTACTTTGTCTTTCTCTGATACTAATGAACTTCTGCTTGTTCTGTCTGAGTTTCAGGCTCCCTTCTGTTGTCACTTAGGTGTGCCTCATGTCCTGGTGGACTTTTCTCGCTATGCAAAGGTTTTGTTTTCGTTAATAAAGAAACTTTAGTTTGAAGTGTGACTTCTGCCTGCCTGCTTTTTTCTTTTCTACATACGGGTCCTCCAACACTTCACCTTCTGACACTCAGACTGTCTCGGAACAGTTACACAAAAATAATCTGCAAAGTAACTGTTTTTAGTGCAAGAAGTTTGTTTATTCACACAAGGTTACATGCATTTCAGACGGTTATGCGGGCAAACGCTGCTTCAGGATGTGTTCATCACATCAGCAGCAGTGGAGTCAGTCAGATGTTTCTAACAGTTACCACAGCTGCTACGTCGCTTTCTTCTCCTCCTCTCCACTACTGACCACAGGAATAGTCCATTTAAGGTGATAGTCACTGTTTTGTCCAACCGCTGCGTGTCACAAACACATCAGATCAAGTCAAAGGAGATACAAGACGATATAACAGGTACTAAAAATGGAACCCCTCCCTGGGTGCTATACACCGTTGCTGCCCACTTTTTTGTATGTAACTTTACATATATTACAATAAAGTATAAAATATATTCTACATTGCTGTGTGGTAGTTTGAGAGGAGGAGCTTACACTCTTATAGGGTAGGAGGAGCCAGGATTGTCAGGAGGAGGAGTTTCCGCATTGTGACGTCACAACGCGAGAAAAATCCAACTTTTTACAAAATGTGGAACAACAAGGGAGAGAGAAAACAGAAGTTTTTCTACTTTGTCTCTCTGAATGAGGCTAAAGGAATGTACATCATTGTAGCAAAACCATTAGAAACCATTTACGTCAAGTGAAATGATATCTAATGTTAGCGTGTGACAGATTATCACTGTTTCATTCAAATACAAGTTTCTGTGGCCTCGTTAATGGGGCTGATACATTTGCCTGGTGAATTATCACACACACACACACACACACACACACACACACACACACACACACACACACACACACACACACACACACTATATTAGATAATCCTGAATCGTCCCAGTGCTCAGTTTGGAGACGCTGAAGGACAGAGAGAAGCTCTGCTGAGGTAAACTCACTGCTTTCATTAGTTTTTGCTTTCATTAAAATGTTAATATTTAAATATATTCATCATCAACATATTTCACATTTAAAGGAACATAACCAAGTATTCTCAGTGTCAGGAATTATCCATAACGTAGGCGTTGAAGAAATTAGTTTTTCAACATTTATCGGGAAAAATGACAAAAATGAACTTAAAAGGACGACTTCCTGTATTTTGTGTGTGTGTGTGTGTGTGTGTGTGAACCAATGAACCTGACCTTCTCAGAACGGCGACTTTTTTAAATGTAAATGATTCATTTGACCTTGTTTTTGAATAATATGTTAAGTTCAGGTTTCGTTTATTCAGACAAGGTTTTTCAGGAGATTTTTTATCTTCGTTGTCGTCGTCTAATGACTGGCAGTTGACTACGGTGGCTGGGAAGTGTCAGGTGAATGCATTTACAGAAACGAACACAAATGCAAACAGGTCACAACACGAATGCAAACCGGCCACAACTGAAGTGTTTCCGACGGACCGGTATTACAGACGGACAGTCGGACGGGTATTATGATATGATAGCCTGATATGAAAAATATAAGAGTATCCTAATCAACTTTCACTGACTTTCATACACGTTTCGATGTCTTCTTCTTGTTCTTAACTGTTCTGGTGGGTTAAAAACATCCGTCAGAAACGTGTCCGTCTGTAATACCGGTCCGTCGGAAACACTTCCATTGCGGAAACCCGGTGGCCGGGAAGTGTCAGGTGAATGCATTTAAAGAAATGAACACAAATGCAAAAAGGTCACAACACGAATGCAAAATGGCCACAACGGAAGTGTTTCCGACGGATCGGTATTACAGACGGACACGTTTCTGGCGGATGTTTTTAACCCACCAGAACAGAGAAGAACAAGAAGAAGACATCGAAACGCGTATGAAAGTAAGTGAAAGTTGATTAGGATACTCTTATATTTTTCATATCAGGCTATCATATTATAATACCCGTCCGACTGTAATACCGGTCCGTCGGAAACACTTCCGTTGTGACCTGTTTGCATTCGTGTTCGTTTCTGTAAATGCATTCACCTGACACTTCCCAGCCACTGTAGTTGACAGATGATTTTTCGGTAATGAATTAATCAACTGCAATTAACGAGATAAATGTGATAATTGTGTGCGTTTAAGGATTAGGAACTCTTCCCTTTATCTTTTCTGTTGTGTTTCTGCAGCTGAACGTGAGGCTCTGCTTTGGTTTCTCATGGTTTTCCAACATGTCACGGAACAAGTTGTTCATCAACGATGTATTTTCCGCTAACTCCTCCTCCTCCGTCGTTTACTGCTCCAAAGACACGGGCAGCATCGTCCTCTTCATCACCTCCACCGCCACCAGCCTCCTCTTCCTCCCACTGTACTGCTTCGCCCTCTACCTCTGCTTTTCCCAGGAGAAACCGTCCCAGAGTCCATCCAACACCTTCATGGTTCACTGCTTTGCGCTGCACGTTCTGAACCAAGTGGGAACCACGCTCTACTTCTACTCCGGGTACGCAGCATCCGAGATGCTTTCCAAGCTCGGGGTTTTCCTGATGTTCGTGGCCTTCAGAGGAATGTCCATGTTTCACATACTGACATGCGTGGAGCGCTACCTGGCCGTGGTTAAACCCGTGGTTTACCGAGGATTGAGGCAGAACCGAGGAATCAGGAACGTGTCTGCGTTGTGTGTTTGGCTCCTGAGTTTGTTTTATCAGTGTATGAATCTGACTCACCTGCGTTGGTTGGACTCTCTTTTCTTCTTCATGTCGATGGCGCTCAACATATTTGTGCTCATATTTTGCAGCGTTTGCGTTCTTTGTGTGCTAAGGCGACCCGGGCCAGGGAGGGCTAACGGGAGGATGGACCCAACGAAGAAAAGAGCTTTCTACTCCATCGCAGTCATATCAGGGGCAATGTTCACCAGGTTTTTAGGAAATCTGATGTTAAAAATGACAGATCTGGAAATCTCGCTCACTTTTTACGGGATTTGTCCGATATTGGTTTTGTTCTGGCTCGACCTGCCCAGTTCCTCCGTGTTACCGCTACTTTTACTGCAGCGCATGGGCAAACTGCCAGGCTGCAAACAAACCAAATCCAAGTGAGGAATTCAGTAGAGAAAATAACAAAAGACTAAATTTGTACAAGAAAAACTAATTTTTTTTTTGAGAAATGACAATCTGTGCAAAAAAAGTTACGTTTGTGCGAGAAAAGACTAAATATATACAAGAAAAACAGAAAAACTAAAATGTATGTGAGAAAAGACTGAGAGAAAATTACATACATAAGATTAACTGTGAAGTTTGTTTTTAAACAACAAGACTGTTTAACATGTTTAACTACTACCAGGAACTGTAATATTAGTTAACTATAGTTATAGTTATGGGATCTGTTGAGATTTTACATGTTAACTAGTGAAACTTTAAAATTGTATCAGATGTTTGGTTGTATTTGTTTTTATTATTTCAGTTTGAAGTTATTCCTATTTCATATTTTTTCTAATGTCTCTTTTAATGGCTGTTAATGTTTGTCATAAAGCCAAACTACTGTATCTATTCTTACAGATAGTTCATTATTTAACAGTAATAAGGGATGTTAAGTTAAATGTATGTTGTTATACGATCATTTTGTACCAATGATACATTAGAGATGGGGGTGGAGTTGGAATCCAAACTGGATTAGTTTTGTTCACGCATGACGATGCAAATCATCTGTAATGTTGTGTATCACAGTAAGGCTTTACTGTCTATTCAAATGTCTGCACATGATGCATGCAAATGCTGATCATAGATCTGTGCAGAATAGAAGATGAGTTGGTGTTTGCACTAGAAACTGTTCTGTATGTTTGTTTAATGTAATAAATGTGCAGTGATTATGGGCTTTGAGATAACTATTGTTGTATTTTCCACTATTTACGGTAAATAAAGTTGATTTGAATTGAAATGTGTAAGTGAGTGAGTTCATGTAGAGATGATCAATCATTAATATGTCAGTCAATCAAAGTGTAAAGATCAGTCAAACTACACAAATAGTGATGATAATAATAATAATAATAATAATAATAATAATAATAATAATAATAATAATAATAATAATAATAATAATAAATGATCAGTTCAATTAGAATAATTATAAATAGTTGTGCTATGTGTTTACAAAACACTGGAAAATAATTTATTATTATTATTTTTTTATTATTTTATTTTTATTATTATTATTATCAACTGATCAGATATTTTTATAACTAATCCTTTTTTTTATCATCACCATCCACAGCCATTGTTTTTTTTTTTTTTTTACAGTGTTTTATTGTGAAATCCTGTGTTTTGGAGCTCTCTGAAGGTGTTTATCTCCCTCTAGTGGTTAGACTAAATAATCACAACTGGTGTTACTGGAATTAATAATTTAATACAAAGCAGCTTCAACAAAGTTTTTATTTCCTTTATTCAATCAGTAGGTGTTCAATGATTACATGTTTTCAATGTTTATACAACACGATAATAACATTTGTACTTTTAGAGAGATCTGATAACAAGAAAAAAACCCACTTCACAGAAATAAGCCACGCGGCACCTCATAAAGACTCAGAATAAATTCATAATGAGCAAAAGGAATAAATAAATAAGAATAAAATAATCTAGGGACATTAATTATTGTACATTGACAGGAAGATACACCAAAAACAACAAAAAACTACTAAAAAATGCACAAAGTGATTCAAAATACTCACAAAACACAACTGAAATACATTTATTAACAACAAAAATACACAGCATGATAGAAAAATACACAAAACACTACAAAAATACATTAAAAACAACATAAATACACCAAAACGACTGAAAAATGCACAAAATGACATCAAATATACACAAGAGGACACTGCAATATATTTAGTGAGAACAAGAATACACATGACGACAGAAAAATACACAAAAAACAACAAAAATATACAAAAAAACAACTAAAAATACACAAATTCACTTTAAATATTCACAAAACAGCACTGAAATACATTTAGTAACAAAAAAATACACTAAAAACAACAAAAATACACCTAAAAAGTGCTAGAAATGCACAAACTGACTTCAAATATAAACAAAACGGCACTATAATATATTTAAAAAGAACTAAAGGACTCATAACGACAGAATACACAAAAAAAAAACTACAAAAACAACTGAAAAAAATATGAAATGATTCCAAATAAACACAAAGCCCTATAATACATGTGACAGGTGTTAGGTAGGTGCACTAATTAAGAACACTACAAATGGTGACCTGTAGGAAGAACACAGGTTGTTCAGCCATTGGTATGAGGACAGTGGAATAACACACCTTATTCCACATGAACATGTAGAAGGTGCAGGAAAAGCTGTTTGGTGTGTGTATGGTATGTTGTGTTGGTGTCTAGCACATGGCATTTACCATCTTTATTATTTCAGATGTGCTTCCCTGCTTGTTCTCTGTTTGAGTGGAATACAGCTGGTTGTTGGTCGACTACCAGGTATTTTAAAGTTTGTTTGTAGTTCATCTTTTATTGATATGTTTTTTTTGTATTAAAGTGTTTTTTATGGTTATTAATGTTTTCTTTGCAGAGCATCGGGGTCCATACGCTGCTGTTGCTGAGAATAATTTGTTTTGTTTATTAGTTAAGTTTTGTTTCCTTTGTTCTAGTCCGCCCTGACACGTGAGCCGGTCAGGGGCAAATAGCTGGGTTTTGCCCGTGGGGCGGGGCTAGTTCCTATATTCTTCTTCTCTTTATTCATTTTTTGTTTTGCGTTTTATTTGAACTTGTGCTCCCCCCTTGTCACCAATACCTGGTAAGCTCTCAGTCAGGCCTTCAGGTGGGGCCTTAAGGGTGTAAGTGTGCCGTGCATAGTCACGTGTGTAAACTCTTTGAGAGGAATATTTGAATTGCAGTGTGTGATTGTTGTGAAACCATATCCCCCCCAATCCTGTTACCATAATTAAGAGTTGAACTGGGAGTCTGGTATGGTGAGGCTTATTAATCTTTATGAACTGGTTTTAATAATAAAGATTCTATCTCCCTACCTATTTGACTGCTTCTTTTGTATTGCTAAATCCTTTAGCGGGTGTAACATACATTTAGTAACAACAACAATACACAGAAAGACAGAAAAATACACCAAAAACAATTGAAAAATGTACAAAACGACTTCAAATATACACACGAGGGCACTGTAATTAATTTTAAAAGAACTAAAACTCAAAATGAATGATTAATTAACAAAAGGAATTAATTCATCTAATTGTGTGTCTAATCAATTGTGTATCGCTACGTTAGCATGTTGCTAACGCTCCTTTTTTGGGCTTTTTCCTGTATCCCTGGATTGGCTCCGCCTTCTGCAGGTGAGTTTTCCCGTCTTGTGCAGGAAGAGCAGAGGAAGGACCAAACTGCTGGGAATTGTGAGAAACAATCCCCCGTCCAATAGGGCGCACACTTGATCCTTGTTGTCCTCTAATAACCTCTCCAGGACGAAGGTTAGCATTAGCCCCACGCAGCGCAGTGCTAGCGCTGCCGTGATGGCCACAATCATGTGGAATGCTC
Source organism: Gouania willdenowi (assembly GCF_900634775.1). NCBI lineage: Eukaryota > Metazoa > Chordata > Actinopteri > Blenniiformes > Gobiesocidae > Gouania > Gouania willdenowi. Next base: position 249,142 of record NC_041061.1, read on the forward strand.
TCCGCTTCAGCTGGTTGCTCTGCTCCTTGGTCCCGCCCACCTCGCCAGGCCCTGGACGAATCAGAACAAAAAGAACCGACAGGCAGAAGAACAGCATGAGCAGCATGCAGACGCCCAAGTAGGAAATGGTGGGAACGCCGGGAATGGTGGGGTAATATTGATGAGTGACACAGATCCACACGATGCAGATCAGCCAAATGCTCAGCACGCACGCATTCCTGATGCGCACGCCCTGCGTGTCACGCAGCCTCATGTAGGTGACGGGGTGCACCGCGGCCACGTAGCGCTCAAGGCAGGTCACCACGTGGAACAGGGTCTGTCCTGGGTAGATGATGCAGAAGATGTAAACGCCTATCAGCATCAGCAGATGACCCCTGGTGAACACGCTCAGGATGTAGAACACCGAGCCGACCACGCCCAACAACTCCATGAACATCATGTGGAACGTGAAGACGTCTGTGTGGCTCATCGCAAAGCGCCCACGCTTCCACCGCCGCAGGCTGACAAACATGACCAGGACGTAAAGCGGCAGCAGCACCAGGAGGTTAAAGAGGGTGTACGTGCTGTAGATAACCATGCTCGACAGGTATCGCTGACAGTCCTTGTAGAACGACTCCGAGGAGTTGGAGGAGGCCATGATCTATGGAGAAACATCAGGAACCGAACAAGAACTTTATTGTAAACAGCATCACATGATAAATCACAACGTTAGCACGGGTACGCACTGATGTGGGAGAATCAGACATGAATGAACACTAAGGTATCGTCTGCAAACAGATTGACTCTCACATTAATCAGTATTTGCTATGACTAGGTTTTTATCCTGACGAGAACTACACTAATATTACATGTAAACAAAGGCAGGACATTTACTTATGAAACCAGAAAGATGCATGGAAAACAACAAAAACACACAAAAAAACTGAAAAATGCATAGACTGATTTCAAATATATAGAAAACAGCACCAAAATACATTTAGGAACGACAAAAAACACAGAAGAACAGAAAAATACTGACGAAACAAAAAAAAAAAATACCCCCAAAAAACTACTAGAAATGCACAAAAAAATTATTGAAAAATGCACAAAATGATTCCAGATACACACAAAATAGCACCAAAATATATTTAATAACAACAAAAATACACATAACGACTGAAAAATGCACAAAAACTACTGAAAATGACACAAGATGGCCCTGTAATACATTTAGTGAGGACAAAAACACACAAAATGAAAAATACAGACAAAACGACAAAAATATTTTTTTTAAAAAGCAACATAAAATAAAAAAATATATTTTTGACATACATGTGGATCCCATTCCCATCATAGGAATGGGATCCACACAAGGTTCCTGCTGCTTAACAGAAGGTTTTCCTTGCCGCCATGATGAATTCATGTTGGGTGTGGGATACATATGTATGTGTATATACGTATATATGCATATGTGTGTATCCATAAAATGAAGAGTCCGTCCTTAAGACTGCTCTACTGTAAAGTGCCTTGAGATACCATTGGTTATGATTTGGCGCTATACAAATAAAGATTGATTGATTGATTGATATCTATCTATTTATCTATCTATCTATCTATCTATCCATAATTTATATTTCTCCTCTCAAAGATACTCTCAGCTCTTTAAATTGATGTGTCCCTCCACACACAGTGGTGGCAAGCTACTGTTGTAGCCACAACGCCCCGGGACACATAGACATCATAATACGTAGACACAGCATCGACTGTGGAGGAACACGTCAACAGACCTGTTACTGTGAAATAACCTGGAACTAAACATAACAACCCTGGATCAATCTGTCACTGAGAATGTTCATGTACATAAACATATAATATTTAATTTAAATGTTAACCTGCACTAGTGCTACTGCACTATTATTATTATTATTATTATTATTATTGTTATTATTATTATCTTATCTTGTTATATTATTTTATTTAGTTTTGCACATATTTGTCTAACTACTGTTTATATTTATGTTTATATTTTTTCTAGTTGATTGTTATTATTTAATGTTTACATTAATAGAGAGCACAGTTCACCAAGTCAAATTCCTCGTGTGTATAACATACATTACATGATCAATAAAGTTGATTCTGATTCTGATTCTGAACAGGTGGTGGTGGAGGCAGCGGTGCATAGACATTATGAGAGAAAGAGATATTTCTCAATCTCTAAGTAAAATTATTAGTTGATTTTTAAACTGATTTCTAAACAGTTTTATTTTTTAAAAACATCACACATTTATAGTTATGATACAAAGATATATTTAAAATGCTGGTTTTACCACTCAACACTTCATTTTCATCTTTGAATATTTCAGTTCTTTGGCTACAATAATTAATGATGATGATATGATATAGTAATAGTAGTAATAGTAACGGTATAATGGTAATGGTTATGATAAAAACTATAATAATAATAATAATTAATATTATAGTTACTGGTAGAGCTTTCAGTTATCAGGCCCCACTTCTCTGGAACCATCTACCAACGATGGTTCGGGGGGCAGACACCCTCTCTACCTTTAAGGTTAGGCTCAAAACATTCCTCTTTGGTAAAGCTTTTAGTTAGGAACCAGCTCATAGCTCATAATTAAGATGCAATAGGCATAGACTGCCGGGGGGGGGGGGTCTGGCATGCTCGGTTGGAGAGAGGTTGGAGAGGGCGTTAAGAGAGAGGTCATTTAGGTTAGAGAGGGACCGCAGAGGGTCCCATTCCTCTCTCTAACACTCCCTCTATGTCTGCTTACTCCCTTGTGTGTTTGCTCCTGTTCTCCTTCTGGCTTTTGTCTTGCAGGTCCGTGGGATCCTCAGTGTGGAGTTACAGAGTCTCAACAACTCTGTCTCCACCCTTTCCTCTGCACACACCCAACACAGCATAACGTGGATGGCTGTTCATCATAGGAATGGGATCCACACAAGGTTCCTGCTGCTTAACAGAAGGTTTTCCTTGCCGCCATGATGAATTCATGTTGGGTGTGGGATACATATGTATGTGTATATACGTATATATGCATATGTGTGTATCCATAAAATGAAGAGTCCGTCCTTAAGACTGCTCTACTGTAAAGTGTCTTGAGATACCATTGGTTATGATTTGGCGCTATACAAATAAAGATTGATTGATTGATTGATTGATAAAACAGCCCTGACAGACATTTAATAAAAACAAAAATATGCAAAATGACAGAAAAATACACAAAACAAACTACTAAAATGCACAAAATTACTTCAAATATACACAAGACAGCACAAAAACAACTGCAAAATGCACAACATGATTGCAAATATACACAAAACATCCCTGACATACATTTAGTAACAACAAAAATACAAAGAACAACAAGAAATACCCAAACACAAAGAAAAATGCACAAAATCACATCAAATATAGACAAGATGACACTATAATACATTCAGTAAGGACAAAAACACACAAAAGGATAGAAAAAAAACAGACAAAACAACAAAAATACCATCAAAAAAGTTAGTAAAAATGCACAAAATGACTTTTAATATACAGAAGATGGGGTGCTAATACATTTAGTAACAACAAAAACACACAGAATGACAGAGAAAAACCACAAAAATGACTGAAAAATGCACGCAATAATATAAAATACACACAAATAATCATGATTCACCGGCTGATTTATATGATGACGACAAACTTACCAAACGCATCAAAGCCGATCTTTAAAGTATCAAAGTCAAATATCAGAACATCACATCAAAGCAGGTTCAGGTTCTGTATGCTGGCAGCACCGTGTGTGTGTATGTGTGTGTGTGTGTGTGTGTGTGTGTATATATTTGTGTGTGTCCATCCATCACCTCTGACGTGTGGTTGAAGATTTACACAAATCATCTGCAGAAAAAACACCATCTGCACTCCTTCGCTAGTACACAATATTCAAAGCTACACAAACACCTGATCTCCACTTTACCTTTACCTCCTGCTCACTATGGGAACAATCACTTCCACCAAAATACTCTCCAAAATACCTGATCAACATTAACACGAGCATTATTTACCATGTATATTTTATTTCATTTTTTTGTATTATTATTTATCTTTTGTAAATTTTCTGTAATACTTTTTTTTTGCTCAAATTTTCATGTGTTTTATTGTAGTTTTGTGTATTTGAAGTCATTTTAGAGTTTTTTTTTTTTTTTAACTTCTATTGTCATTTTGTGTGATTTTATGTGTTTTAGAGTTGTTGTTTTTTACTTTCATTTCGTGTGTCATTTTTTATTTGTTTTCAACTCTTTATTTGCTGTTTTTTTTATTATTTATCAGGATTACTTTTCTTACTTTAATAATTAAAATATACAGGAAGTGACGTTTTTGTCCTGGCGGAAACAATAATCCGTGTTTCCCGTCGGACTGTTTTGAAGGCACGTCCCGGTCCACCTTTGACCGTCGGGTCTCTTTCATATTTTTTTTAACTTCTTGTAAAATCACAACTTTTTCACTATGTCCGTTTTCCCGCGGTTATTATGCGTCAGCGGCGCGGGAAAGTCCTGGTTTTGTGTCTCGAGGCCGGTTTGTCTGAGTGTTTCCAGAACCAGGAACCGAACCAGCAGCAGTGCTCGGTGCTACGGAAGCTCCACCCGGACCCGGACGGTCCGCATCGGCTGTGCCTCCGGGTTCTGGGGAGACACGGCCACGGCAGGTACGCGAACCCAAGCTGGAAACGACTTGTCTATTCATACGGAAACACATCCATAGACCCTGGTACTATAAGCCTTTTACACTCTGGAACTGCGCATGCGCGACTTGTGGGGTGGGTCATAGTTCAGAGGGAAACGTAAACAAGCTCGTTCTTTCTGTTGATATTTCAAACCTAACAACGTTTTTAATGTTATTCTAGAGATTTAGTTTATATATTAATATTACACATATTAGCACTAGATCAGGTGACCACGGTCTGAGCACTTTTAATAAAAACCGATGGATGATGCTCAGCAGCAGAATGAAGCAAGGCAGTCCTCTTGCTTCCACACAGGTGACCCCTGGTGAATGAAAACACTGGGGTAATTAGCGCTATACCCGGGAACGATGTTCATATCTGAGCACTTTTATAAACCGATGTGAGAAACATTGTCAAAACTACAGACTTGATTGTTATGTATTTACTTTATTGTTGGTTTCTTTTTCTGACTTGTGTAATTGTTTTAACAACTGTAAAGTTTTTTAGAGTTTTTGAAAAGCACTTATAAATAAAATGTATTATTATTTTTATTATTATTATTATTATTATTGATGAGACAAGCACGATTTCCGAGTGTGAAAATGACAGTATGAGTTCTCACTTTGAAAATGTGAATTTACGAGTTACACCATTAACTAATTAAAGCATTAACTAATTAAATTTACACATTTAAAGGAAGTGCACAGGATAGGGATGTAACAATTCACTCAACTCCCGATACGATTCGATTCACGATACTGGGTTCATGATAGGATTCTCTCACGATTTATTTTACAAAATGGGACTGTAGTCAAATATTCTTTAATTTTTTTGGGGGAAAAAAATAGAAAATACTGTTTTATTTTCCTTTTATATTTAATTGTGAAAAGAATCCTTTGATAAACTATTCAAAACACTGCAATTTAACTAAAAATAAACCTTGAATGAAATAAATGAAGGAATAATACAAACGAAGAAGAAGCCTATTAATTTAAATTCTGGTTCTATAATAAACAATGCAAAACTACATAATAGTTCCTTTTCTTTTTAAAAGTGCAACTGAAAATGTATTTTGTGCCTTAACAATTGGACTTAAAGAAAAAAAGAAAAAAAAAACAGTAATTTCACTGTATTTACGGCAGATATTTGTTTTGACCAGCAGAGGGCGCTGGAAACCCAGTGGTAGGTTGGCATGCAGATATTCTTGCAGTGAAGAAGAGATGCTATGCTAGCTAATAGAAAAACCTGACTTTTACAGATATTAAGGTAATATTACAGATATTCTTTCGGTGCTAAAGGGGTAAGGAATCATTTATGAACATATTTAATAGTAGAAGGCAGGCAAAAAGAAAATAGTAGCAGATTCTGCCCGCCGCGTACACTGCTGGACAAGAGAAGGGATAAATATATAGCGCCCTCTGCTGTTTAAAAAAAGTACTGCGATTCAATTTTCAGAGCGTTGATGTGAATTGTGATACCTATGAATCGATTTTTAACTGCCTTACGATTAATCGTTACATCCCTAGTACAGGATGAAAAGTCAGGAAAAACTCAAATTTTTCAGCTTGTGTGCAGCATTAGCTTTAGCAGCATTAGCAGCTAACTCAGTCTTTATGCCTCGGAGACCGTTACTACGTTTATGCAAAAAATATTTAAATGAATCAACGCTCAAACGGGTAAAATAATGTGAATCTCTGTCAGACTCACTTCCTACACCGTCAGACATGGAGAGTTTATCTCTCTGACCTTTGACCTGATGTAGAAGAACTGAACCAGTACAAGAGTGTGAACAGGCTTATAGCCACGGCCAGCTGGAAACCACTTAGCTTTAGCTTTAGCTTCTTCACTCTGTCTGTTTACACTTTGTGTAGTTTACTATGTGTTCGCGTTGTTAGTGTTTGTGTGTGCACATGAGTGTTGGGTGTGTGCACGCACAAGTGTGTGTGGTCGCAAGTGTTTGTGTGCATGCAAGATTGTTGGTCTGTGTGCGCATGAGTGTGTTTGTGTTATTTGCTGTGTGTTTGTGTTATTTGCTGTGTGTTTGTGTAGTCTCACAACTTTTGTGTCTATTTTTGTATCGTTGTTTGTCATTTGTATTATTTAATATGTTTAATTATTTTTTTACTGTTGTGTGTCTCATTTATTTGTATTGTGCCCACCTTTGTGTGTGCTTTTTGATAACGTGTGAGTTTTGTGTTTTAAACTCAGCAATGTGTATGTTGTGTGTGTCTATTGTCTTTCCTTTACTCACCTGTGTGAATTTTGTGTGTGTGTATAGTGTGTATTTAACCCAGTTGTGTGTATATTGTGTGTTTGCAGTGCCTCAGCTGGTCCATGGAGGGAAGCTGGACTTCCTGGTTTTTGATTATCTCAGTGAGATCACCATGTCACTGCTGTCAGCTGCTAGAGCCAAGACTCCTGTGAGTGTGTGTGCGTGTGTGAGCGTATGACTGTGAGCGTGTGTGTGTGTGTCCTGCAGAGGGCGCCACACTAACACCTGTGTGTTTGTGTGTGTGCGTACGTCCTCCCTCCCTCCAGACTCTAGGCTACGCTCCAGACTTTGTCCACATGGCTCTGGCTCCTTTCATCAATGACATCCACAGGAAGGGTGAGCACTGTTTCCATAGAAACGGGACGCGTTTGATCTGCCCTGTAGAAAACAAGAGGGAAAAAGTAAACGACATAAACAACAGAAAAAAACAACATGTAAACATAAGAAGAAACAAGGAAACAATAATCAAACACATAAACAACAAGAAATAAAGTAAACAACATGTAAACAATTGATGAGATGAAAAGTAAACAATGTTAAAACACATAAACAACAAATAAACAAGAAGAAAAAATACAGGTAAACAATAGAAAAATAAGTAAGTAAACTGACAAATAATTAGAAATAAAGAAAACAACGTGTAAACAATAGAAAAAAATGAAACAGAAAAACAACATGTAAACAATACATAATTATAAAGGTATTTAGCTCCGCCCCCTCAGACTGTGATCTCTAAGCTCCGCCCACACAGGTATCCGTGTGGTGAGTAATGGCGGTGGTGTGAATCCACTGGCCTGTGCCGACGCCATCAGGGACGTGGTGAAGAAGGCGGGGCTGGACCTTAAGGTTGCCGTGGTGACGGGTGATGACCTCATGCCTCAGGTGAGACATCACAGTGTTTGTTTGTTTGTTGACGTTTAAACAATCGTGTGTTCAGAGGGAGGATCTGAGTGGGGTCAGGATGGTCGACGACGGTGTGAAACGTGAACTTCCTGCTACGCTGCACAGCATGAACGCATACCTGGGGTAATGTTTACAAACTGCTGTTTACTTGTTTACCTCTGGTTGTTTACAAACTGTTGTTTACTTGTCACATGTGCCTTTTTTACGTAACGTTTTCTCAAAGTTTAATACGTTTATTTGTTGTTTGATTATAACCTGTTGCCTTTTTGATGTGTTTACTTGTTATTTAGCTGTTGTTTACCTTTTTTACTTGTTATTCAGCTGTTGTTTACTTGTTATTTAGCTGTTGTTTACTTGTTATTTAGCTGTTGTTTACTTGTTATTCAGCTGTTGTTTACTTGTTATTTAGATGTTGTTTACTTGTTATTTAGATGTTGTTTACTTGTTATTTAGCTGTTGTTTACTTGTTATTCAGCTGTTTACTTGTTATTTAGCTGTTGTATACCTGTTGTTTACTTGTTGTTTAGCTGTTGTTTACTTGTTATTCAGCTGTTGTTTACTTGTTATTTAGCTGTTGTTTACTTGTTATTCAGCTGTTGTTTACTTGTTATTCAGCTGTTGTTTACTTGTCATTTAGCTGTTGTTTACTTGTCATTTAGCTGTTGTTTACTTGTTTTTTAGCTGTTGTTTACTTGTTATTTAGCTGTTGTTTACTTGTTATTCAGCTGTTGTTTACTTGTTATTCAGCTGTTGTTTACTTGTCATTTAGCTGTTGTTTACTTGTCATTTAGCTGTTGTTTACTTGTTTTTTAGCTGTTGTTTACTTGTCATTTAGCTGTTGTTTACTTGTTGTTTACTTGTTATTTAGCTGTTGTTTACTTGTTATTTAGCTGTTGTTTACTTGTTGTTTACTTGTTATTCAGCTGTTGTTTACTTGTTATTTAGCTGTTGTTTACTTGTTATTTAGCTGTTGTTTACTTGTTTACCTGTTGTTTACTTGTTGTTCAGGGCCGGTCCAATCCGACGCTGCCTAGACCTCGGGGCTGACGTGGTGGTGACGGGTCGTTGTGTTGACAGCGCCGTGGCTCTGGGGCCGTTAATGCACACTGTATGTAAACAACAACAACAGATGGAAATGTTTCAATCTAAATCAATTTATTGTTTTTTATTTTTATTTTTGCAGTTTGACTGGAAATCAAACGACTATGACTTGCTGGCAGCTGGGAGGTAAACAAACAAACAAACATAGGATGTATCTCACACATGGGTCTTTGTTTATGAAGCTGGGCTGTTCCATAAAGGAGGTTCAACAAACACTGAGTTTAGCCATAAACTCTGGGTCAACATACCCCGCGATGGGAAACTCTGTGTATCTGATTCATTACAGCTGGTATGAAGTGGATCAATCAACCCTGAGTATGTAAACCTTGGGTTACTGACGTGCACACGCGCGATTACACGAAGGACCATGGTAACCACCCAGAAAAGAGTGATTTATTCACCCTGATGGTGAAATAAGCAGGTGTGTATAGAGAAATATGAGCCTGTTCTAAAGGTCCGTTCACTAAGAACACCTTCAGTGACTATAGTGGATTAAAACACCCGTAATTAGTTGCACTTTTTCATCACTTTATTGCTTCAGTGACGTGACGAGTGGTGAATAATATGAATAAAATGTGTCTGAGGAGGCGTGTCAGCATCATAGGATGTCTGCATAGAGAGTCCTCCTGTTACACTGGATATAAACACAGTGACTGATGCTTCATATCTAATCAATTATATTGATTTTTAATGTAATATTGTCACCAGAGTCATCTCTACGTCATAAAAATAACATAAAAAAGTGAAGCGGGACGCGAACCCACAACCTTATGCTTCCAAGAGCAGCGTCATAATTCACAGCATCACCATAACTTCAAAACAATGTGATCTATAGATCAAATAAATGTGTTTTAATGCAGATCAACCTCAGATCATCTAAAATGTTATAAAAAATAAATAAACATAAAGCAACACAACATTAGTAATGATGTGAACACGTCTGTGGTGTGTGATGTCACTAATGTGTTTCAGAGAAAAGTGTTAAGGTTCATTAAAGTGTTCAGGTGGGCGGAGCCAGGTAGAAACCCAGGGTTTCTTTGATAAAACCTGCCAGTGACCAGGTTTAGTTCATGGACAATGTTGCCATGGTAACATACTCAGAGAAGAACATACCTCACGTTTAGGAATGAGATACTCAGAGTTTCATCATCTTTATGGAATACCCCTCTGGATTATTAAATTCAGGCTTTGTTGATTCACAGTTAAAGCCTCTGACTGAGACCATTATTGTGTTTGTTTGTTTGTTTGTTTATAGCCTGGCTGGTCACCTGATCGAGTGTGGTGCTCAGAGTACGGGCGGAGTCTTCACCGACTGGCACAAAGTCCCTGACTGGTGAGGACTCACGATGCCTTCACTGACCTGAAAATTAATTTTTGCTACTTCCGCCGTGCTGAGATTGAAAATTAAATTTCAAAGCTACTGTTATTTGACGAGTGCTGAATGGATCCTTATACAAATATAACACTTAACCTAATGTAACTTTAGGTGATGATGCGTTCACTGGCCCCAGTGATGATGCCTTCACTGACTGATGCGTTCACTGACCCCCGTGATGATGCATTCACTGACCCCAGTGATGATGCCTTCACTGACCCCAGTGATGATGCATTCACTGACCCCAGTGATGATGCCTTCACTGACCCCAGTGATGATGCATTCACTGACCCCCGTGATGAGGCGTTCACTGACCCCCGTGATGAGGCGTTCACTGACCCCCGTGATGAGGCGTTCACTGACCCCCGTGATGAGGCGTTCACTGACCCCCGTGATGAGGCGTTCACTGACCCCCGTGATGATGCCTTCACTGACCCCCGTGATGATGCCTTCACTGACCCCCGTGATGATGCCTTCACTGACCCCCGTGATGATGCATTCACTGACCCCCGTGATGATGCATTCACTGACCCCAGTGATGATGCATTCACTGACCCCAGTGATGATGCATTCACTGACCCCCGTGATGATGCGTTCACTGACCCCAGTGATGATGCATTCACTAACTGATGCGTTCACTGACCCCCGTGATGATGCCTTCACTGACCCCCGTGATGATGCCTTCACTGACCCCAGTGATGATGCATTCACTGACCCCCGTGATGATGCGTTCACTGACCCCAGTGATGATGCGTTCACTGACCCCAGTGATGATGCGTTCACTGACCCCAGTGATGATGCGTTCACTGACCTCCGTGATGAGGCGTTCACTGACCCCCGTGATGATGCGTTCACTGACCCCAGTGATGATGCGTTCACTGACCCCAGTGATGATGCGTTCACTGACCTCCGTGATGAGGCGTTCACTGACCCCCGTGATGACGCGTTCACTGACCCCCCGTGATGACGCGTTCACTGACCCCCGTGATGACGCGTTCACTGACCCCTGTGATGATGCGTTCACTGACCCCCTCTCTCTCTGTAGGGACAACATTGGTTTCCCAGTGGTGGAGTGTTCCTCTGACGGTTCCTTGGTTCTCTCTAAACCCCCAAACACCGGGGGTCTGGTGAGCGTCGGTACGGTGGCAGAGCAGCTGGTTTATGAGATCGGTGACCCACGGCGTTACCTGCTGCCAGACGTCACCTGTGACTTCAGCGCCGTGCGCATCAGAGAACTTTCAGGTTTTACGAGATTTATCATTTCATCATTTATTATCAGAAATTATGCTTTTATTGTTTTACCTGTTTTTATCAAACTCTTTGTTTGTTTGTTTGTTTGTCAGGTGAGGACGATGCTGTGAGGGTCACTGGGGCTAAAGGCTCCGCCCCCTCACATGACTACAAGGTAAATCATTATTTGTGTGTGTGTGTCTGTGTCTGCGCGCGCGCGTGTGTGTGTGTGTGTACACGTTCAGTGTTTATTTTGTGTTTGTTTTTAGGTTTGTGCGACGTTCATGGACGGATTCAGAGCGACGGCCGTTTGTCCTGTAGGCGGAGTCAGGGCGGAGCAGAAAGGACGCCGCACGGCAGAGAGCATCATCAAAAGGTGATGTAGACGTATTACGAATAGATCTGTTACAGACATATGAAGAATAGATCTGTTATAGAAGTATAAACTAAGAATAGATCTGTTATAGACGTATAAAGAATAGATCTGTAATAGATGTATAAAGAATAGTTCTGTTACAGACATATAAAGATTAGATCTGTTATAGATGTATAAAGAATAGATCTGTTACAGACATATAAACTACGAATAGATCTGTTATAGACGTATAAAGAATAGATCTGTTACAGACATAAGGAATGGATCTGTTATAGACGTATAAACTAGAATAGATCTGTTACAGACATATAAAGAATAGATCTGTTATAGACGTATAAACTAAGAATAGATCTGTTCCAGACATATCAATCAATCAATCTTTTATTTGTATAGCGCCAAATCATAACCAATGGTATCTCAAGGTACTTTACAGTAGAGCAGTCTTAAGGACGGACTCTTCATTTTATGGATACACACATATGCATATATACGTATAAAGCTATCTGTTATAGACATATAAACTAAGAATAGATCTGTTATAGACGTATAATCTAAGAATAGATCTGTCATAGACGTATAAACTAAGAATAGATCTGTCATAGACGTATAAACTAAGAATAGATCTGTTATAGATGTATAAAGAATATATCTGTTACAGACATATAAAGAATAGATCTGTTATAGACATATAAACTAAGAATAGATCTGTTATAGATGTGTAAAGAATAGATCTGTTTTAGACGTATAAACTAAGAATAGATCTGTTATAGAGGTATAAGAATAGATCTGTCATAGACGTATAAAGAATAGATCTGTTTTAGACGTATAAACTAAGAATAGATCTGTCATAGACATATAAAGAATAGATCTGTTATAGACATATAAACTAAGAATAGATCTGTCATAGACATATAAAGAATAGATCTGTTATAGACATAAGCTAAGAATAGATCTGTTATAGAGGTATAAGTATAGATCTGTTTTAGACGTATAAACTAAGAATAGATCTGTCATAGACGTATAAAGAATAGATCTGTTCCATGTTTTTAGGACAAGGAGGATGTTTAAAAATCTCGGTCTTGAGGATTTTTCCGCGGTGAACGTTCAGATTCTCGGCGCTGAAGACACGTTTGGACCAAACGCGCGCGACAAGGTGACGACACATGTTAGCAACATTTAAACTGTCTGAAAATGGTATTGATATGTGCTACTGTTAGTCTTTCTTGTAATAAATGTAGATCTGCAGTTATAAGCAATAAATGAGCACATAAACGGTAACAGGGAAGTGGCGATTTTTCTTCTTTTTTTTTTTTCTGTACCTTCTTTCTTTTTCATGAATACACAAGTTAGGGATAAAATCTCACAATACAGAGACAATAACTTTTTTTTGGGCCCGTTACAACGGGTTTGACGGCCTGATGGGGGTCCACGGCCCTGTGGTTGCGTATCCCAGCGGAAACACTGTGCTCATTGATGGTGTGTGTGAAATGGGTTTTGTGTGACTGTGTGTGTGTTCCAGGGCTCCAGGGAGGTGGTGATTTGGATGGCCGTTCACCACAAACAGAAGAAAGCTCTAGAGATGTTCTCCAGGGAAATCGCCGCTGCTGGCACCGGCATGGGTTAGACCTCCTCTACTCTTCCTCCTCCTCCTCTTCTTCAGTGTTGTGTAACCGCCGTCTTTTAAAGACGCATCTATTCGACAACGGCCTCGAGACTGGAAACGTTACATAATGCAGAATAAGCCACGCTCAGCACAAAACGGCTTCTGTGTCCAAACTAAATCCTACATTTAGTGATTAATTCTCCTGAAACCTCATGAGGTCTTTGAGTTCTTAGAGTTTATGAGAAAATGAGGACGAGGTCACGGTGCGTTCAAGGGTTACTGGTCATTAACGCACAAGGGTTTGTGTTTTTATGTTTGTGTGTTTGTTGTGTGTCTCTGGTCTTAGAGACCCTAGAGACGAGACCCTAGAGACTCGAGACCTTTGAGACCTTTGAGACCTTAGAGACTAGAGACCTTAGAGACCTTTGAGACCTTAGAAACTAGAGACCTTAGAAACTAGAGACCTTTGAGACTTGAGACTAGAGACCTTTGAGACCTTTGAGACCTTTGAGACCTTTGAGACCTTAGAGACCTTAGAAAATAAAGACCAGTGTCACAACCTGACTTGTTGAGCCATGACAAAGAAAAGAAGGTACACAGTAAAATAACTTTACGGGATTTAATTACAATAAACCATACAAAGTAAACCAAAAGCAGGCCAATGCAACCAAGCCTAAACAGGGAGCCACCAGAATGGAGCAGAAAATCAACAGCCTGAGAAGGTGACAGTGAATCCTTAAATCATCCATCCACTGACCATGTGCTTCAAGTCAGTCTAACGAGCCTCCCCACCAGTCAGGTACCTGCAAGATAAACCACAACACCACAAAAAAGACAAAACAGGCCCTGCTAGGCAGGAGACCGTCACACCAGAGACCTTAAAGACCATAAACCTTAGAGACTGGAGATCTTAGAAACTGGAGACAGTGGCGATTCAAGACCTTAGAGACCAGAGACCTTAGAAACAAGAGAACTCGGAAAATAGAGACCTTAGAGAACCAAGACCTTATAAACTATAGACCTTAAAGACCAGAAACCTTTGAAACTAGGGATGTAATGATTAATCGTAAGGCAGTTAATTATTGATTCATAGGTATCGATACTTTGAAAATTGAATTGCAGTACTTTTTTTAAACAGCAGAGGGCACTATATATTTATCCCTTCTCTTGTCCAGCAGTGTACGCGGCGGGCAGAATCTGCTACTACTTTCTTTTTGCCTGCCTTCTACTCTTAAATATGTTCATAAATGATTCCTTTCCCCTTTAACACCGAAAGAATAACTGTAATATTACCTTAATATCTGTAAAAGTCACGTTTTTCTATTAGTTCTGTCTGCTAGCATAGCATTTCTTCTTCACTGTAAGAATCTGCATGCCAACCGAACACTGGGTTACCAGCGCCCTCTGCTGGTCCAAACAAATATCTGACGTAAATCAGTGCAATAACTGTTTGTTTTTTTTTGAAGTCCAATTGTTAAGGCACAAAATACATTTTCAGTTGCACTTTTAAAAAGAAAAACAACTATTATGCAGTTTTGCATTGTTTACTATAGAACCAGAATTTAAATTATTAAGCTTCTTCTTCATTTGTATTATTCCTCTATTTATTTCATTCAAGATTTATTTTTAGTTAAATTGCATTGTTTTGAATAGTTTATCAAGGGATTCTTTTGATAATGAAAATAAAAGGAAAATATTACAGTATTTTCTAGTTTTTTCCCCCCAAAAAATAAAGGAATATTTTTCAGTCATTTGTCTACAGTCCCATTTTGTAAAATAAATCGTGAGATAATCGTATCGTGAATCTAATCGTATCGGGAGTTGAGTGAATCGTTACATCCCTATTTGAAACCCGTGGCATTAGGGTCCCAAGACCTTAGGGACTCGAGACCTTAATGGTTCCTCTGTGACGCTCTTCTCTGTTTCAGCTCCTGGTCTGACGGGGATTGTAGGTGGACGACCTCGAGTGTAAGTGTCAAAGACAGCTTTAGGTAAGAATCAGAGAAGCTGCTGAAACAAAGTCTAGAGGAAGTCTTCTCTCTCCGACAGGTCCCCTGTCCTCAAGCCGTTCTTCTTCCTGCACCCCAAGACTGAGCTGAAGGTTAGACGCTACAGTTGGTCATAACATTTTGGTTCCTGAAAGATTAAACATCTGGACGACCCTTCACGCTTTGACAGGTGAACATTCACATGGACGGGCATCAGGTGGAGTCCTTTTTAGAGGCGGAGTCTGACACGCATGAGGAAGAAGTATCCCCGCTCACTTCAGAGGAAGACTCTCCTGACAAAGGTTAGAGACGATGTGTGTTGGAGATGGTCCTGGTGATTTCTTCTTTTTTGAGGTGTTACCAGAACATCTTTGATCTGGATCGGTTTCTTTGTTGAATGTTCTTTAGGATGTACTATTAGAACATCTGAGCTCAGATCTTCATTTGTCCTTTCAGACCTGCCCAGTGGCAAACACAGCTACAGGCTGGAGGAGCTGGCCTACACCAGGAGCGGGGACAAAGGAGACTCTGCCAACATCGGTGAGGTCTTCTCAACACTAACTTCATACTTCACTGTTCTTGCTAACGCTTGTTCTGGCTCCTTCAGGAGTGGTAGCTCGCCACCCGCTCTTCTACTCTTATCTGAAGAAACATCTGACTTCTTCTGTGGTGGAGAACTACTTCGCCCACCTCATAGAACCAGGACAGAAGAACGCTGTGACACGGTGAGTAGAAGGTTCTCCAAGTCTCTGGTCTCCAAAATCATTCATTTTGGTGTAAAAGCATGAAATTTGGCACAGTTACTTTCTAAAGGCCACTATTTAGGAAAAAGGTGTTGGCTACTCAAAAATCCAAACTAGGTGTCAGTCTCTTGTCTCAAAATTTTCTGGTTCTTTAAAGTCTATAAACTCTGGTCTCTATAGTCTCTAGTCTCTATAATCTATAGTCTATAGTCTCTATAGACTCTATAGTCTCTATATTCTTTAGTCTCTATAGTCTCTACAGTGTCTATAGTCTCTATAATGTCTATAGTCTTTATAGTCTCTATAGTCTATAGTCTATATAGTCTCTAGTGTCTATAGTCTCTATAGTGTCTATAGTCTCTATAGTCTATAGTTTTTATAGTCTATATAGTCTTTATAATCTCTATAGTCTATATAGTCTCTATAGTCTTTATAATATCTATAGTCTATATAGTCGCTATAGTCTATAGTTTCTATAGTCTATATAGTCTATAGATTCTATAGTCTATATAGTCTCTATAGTCTATAGTTTCTATAGTCTATATAGTCTCTATAGTCTCTATAGTGTCTATAGTCTATATAGTGTCTATAGTCTATATAGTGTCTATAGTCTATATAGTCTTTATAATCTCTATAGTCTATATAGTCTCTATAGTCTATAGTCTTTATAATATCTATAGTTTATATAGTCGCTATAGTCTATAGTTTCTATAGTCTACATAGTCTCTATAGTCTATAGATTCTATAGTCTATATAGTCTCTATAGTTTCTATAGTCTCTATAGTCTATATAATGTCTATAGTCTATATAGTCTCTATAGTCTATATAATCTCTATAGTCTCTATAGTCTCTATAGTTTATAGTCTTTATAGTCTCTATAGTCTCTATAGTCTATAGTCTCTATAGTGTCTATAGTCTATATAGTGTCTATAGTCTTTATAATCTCTATAGTCTCTATAGTCTATAGTCTCTATAGTGTCTATAGTCTATATAGTGTCTATAGTCTATATAGTCTTTATAATCTCTATAGTCTATATAGTCTCTTTAGTCTATAGTCTTTATAATCTCTATAGTCTATATAGTCTCTATAGTCTATAGTCTTTATAATATCTATAGTCTATATAGTCGCTATAGTCTATAGTTTCTATAGTCTATATAGTCTCTATAGTCTATAGTTTCTATAGTCTATATAGTCTCTATAGTCTATATAATCTCTATAGTCTATATAGTGTCTATAGTCTATATAGTCTCTATAGTCTATAGTCTATATAGTGTCTATAGTCTATATAGTCTCTATAGTCTATATAATCTCTATAGTCTATATAGTCTATAGTCTCTATTGTCTTTATAGTCTATAGTCTCTAGTCTCTATAGTCTCCAGTCTCTATAGTCTCTAGTCTCTATAGTCTCTAGTCTCTATAGTCTCTAGTCTCTATAGTCTCTATAGTCTGTAGTCTATAGTGTCTGTAGTCTATAGTGTCTGTAGTCTATAATGTCTGTAGTCTATAGTGTCTGTAGTCTATAGTGTCTATAGTCTATATAGTCTATAGTTTCTATAGTCTCTATAGTCTCTATAGTCTATAGTCTCTATTGTCTTTATAGTCTATAGTCTCTATAGTCTCTAGTCTCTATAGTCTATAGTCTCTATAGTCTTTATAGTCTCTATAGTCTGTAGTCTATAGTGTCTGTAGTCTATAGTGTCTATAGTCTATAGTGTCTATAGTCTATAGTGTCTATAGTCTATATAGTCTATAGTTTCTATAGTCTCTATAGTCTATATAGTCTCTATAGTCTATATAATCTCTATAGTCTATATAGTGTCTATAGTCTATATAGTCTCTATAGTCTATAGTCTATATAGTGTCTATAGTCTATATAGTCTCTATAGTCTATATAATCTCTATAGTCTATATAGTCTATAGTCTCTATTGTCTTTATAGTCTATAGTCTCTAGTCTCTATAGTCTCCAGTCTCTATAGTCTCTAGTATCTATAGTCTCTAGTCTCTATAGTCTCTAGTCTCTATAGTCTCTATAGTCTGTAGTCTATAGTGTCTGTAGTCTATAGTGTCTGTAGTCTATAATGTCTGTAGTCTATAGTGTCTGTAGTCTATAGTGTCTATAGTCTATATAGTCTATAGTTTCTATAGTCTCTATAGTCTCTATAGTCTATAGTCTCTATTGTCTTTATAGTCTATAGTCTCTATAGTCTCTAGTCTCTATAGTCTATAGTCTCTATAGTCTTTATAGTCTCTATAGTCTGTAGTCTATAGTGTCTGTAGTCTATAGTGTCTATAGTCTATAGTGTCTATAGTCTATAGTGTCTATAGTCTATATAGTCTATAGTTTCTATAGTCTCTATAGTCTATATAGTCTTTATAGTGTCTATAGTCTATATAGTCATTAGTCTCTATAGTCTATAGTCTCTATAGTCTATAGTCTCTATAGTGTCTATAGTCTATAGTGTCTATAGTCTCTATAGTCTATATAGTCTCTATAGTGTCTATAGTCTCTATAGTCTATAGTCTCTATAGTCTATAGTCTCTATAGTCTATAGTCTCTATATAGTCTATAGTCTCTATAGTCTCTATAGTCTATAGTCTCTATAGTCTATAGTTTCTATAGTCTCTATAGTCTCTATAGTCTATAGTTTCTGGTATAAACCAGTCTGGGTAGTGGTTTTGTGTGAACTTGTGGTTCTCATTATTGAAATGAAGGCGTTGAGCTTGTAAAGCTCAAACTATGAAACGCCTCTAGAGCTCTTTAACCAAGATGGAGACCAACACGTGTGTGTGTGTGTGTTATTTCAGATACACTCTCCCTGGGATCCAGGGCCTTAACTTTGTGCTGAAACATTCACTGGGTGGAGGAGGAGTGGCTTCTCTGCGCAGTGACCCCCAGGTAACACACACACACACACACTTACAGAAACAGGAAGTAAGGACTGAAATCACAGAATGAACTTCCTTAAACACAAATTACCGTATTACACAGAATAGAATATATATTGATGGTTTGTGTAATTTTCTCAGTTTTATGTGTGTTTGATGTTGTTCTGTGTTTTAGGTTTTTTGTTGTGTTTCATCTGGTGCCTTAAAACATGGCCTGTTTTAAAGTGAACCGTCTCTACGCTATAATCTATAGTCTATATTCTATACAGATTCAGGGGGGGTTCTTGGTTTTTTTCCTCCTTTTTGTTCTTCCTACATTTTTATCTTTTACATTCTTCTTGTTCTTCTTGTTCTTCCTGAAGTTTTGCCATCTACAGTTTTTTTTTACGTGAAGCGACTTTAAAGGCGTGAAATCCTCCAGGAAGTTTTGTCAAACCTCAAAGAGACGCCACGTGTCAATGTGACCTCACTGTGTGTGTGTATGTGTGTGTCCTCAGGGGAAGGCCTTTGGGCAGATGCTGCTGGACCTGAAGCTGAAAGGACTTCCTGATCTGAAGTCTCTGGTGGACTGAACGGAGCAAATGGAGACGTGAGAAAAAACCAGTAAAACCATTAAAAAAACTCCACCACAGCCATATGAGACGAACGCTACCAATCAAAGGCCTGTGTGTGTGTGTGTGTGCGCGTGTGTGTGCATGTGTGTCCTGAGCCTCAGTGCCTTCATCAGTTCAAATTAAGTCTAACATTATCTAAAAATCTAAACGTTTCAGTAAAAAAATAATTTTTCTGATCGGAGATTTTAAGGTTTTGTTTGTTTTTGTTGTTGATTTTTTTTTTTAAAACATTTGTGGCCTTTTTTAAAGAAAAAATCCAGTTTGAGTTTGAGTTTGTTGTAGTTTTGCACTTTTCGAGAACCTGTTAAGAGCTGGGTTTTCAAAGTAAAAGCCCAAAATTCTAACTGTAGTATTCTCCAATTTTTATTTGGACTTTTTACCTTTTATTGGTCATTTTTTTGATAATTTCTGACTGGTTTACCTAAAGTGGTTCAGATTACTTCTCAACTGGTTTTTACTGAGCGTTTTGATGCAGTTTGAACTCATTTTATACATTTAGTTTTGGACTTTTTTTTGCTGGTTTTCGGACCTTTTATTTTGTGAACTGGTTTTAAACCAGTTGATGGGATGATGCTAAACTGGGTTTGGGCTACTGTTTCTTCTGTGATTCTTTATTTCTGGGTCCATGTTGGATGAAGACTTTCCTTCTTCTTCGTCCGTCCGTCCGTCAAGAGATTTTTGTTTTTTTTTCCTTCCTGACTTTCCTCTGAAGTGTAAACAAAGCTGCCAATGAATCGAGTGCAGTGTCCTCCCAGTTTGAGGTAATTACAAACAGACCCAAACATCCAGCGATCCTCGACCTCCAGGAAAGCTGCCCTTTGACCTGCTTTGATTTTCTTGGCTCCTGGTTTGGGACCCTGAAACAAATTTAAAAAAAAAAAGCTCCAATTTCACAAGTAAGCTGAGTGAAAGCAGATTCCAGAACCGAGCCCTGAGGGACTCCAAACCAATAATTACACAGTGGATCAATGTTGATCTGAAAAATCACTTTGACATTAATTAATTCATAATTAGGGAATATTGGAGTTCCTAGAATTTAACGTACATGTGCAACTTTTGCTGTTAAACCTTTACTTTTCTTTGACAAATTAAACTGAACACTCCTCCAGGCCAATAGAGGGCAGTAGGGGCGGAGCATATTTGTTTTTTTGGCACAGTTTAAAATACAGCAAAACTTAAGAATAATAACAATGGACAAACATTAACAAAAATCAATAGCGTTTAGAGGTTCACAACTTTGGGGTCGTGACCCCATGTGGGGGTCACCTGAAATGTGCCAAAAAATAATTATCAGGATTCTATACTTTGACTTTCTTAATTATGAATCTAGTTCAAATAAAATGCAGTCTAAAGAAAAGAAGAAAATAAAATAGTGTAAAAATGTCTGTCACTTTGTGCACTAATCATTACAAAATACTTTGTGTATTTGTTACAAACTTGATGAAAAAGTAATTATAGAAAAAATAGGGTCGCGATCCAAAACAAAGTTGGAAACCAATGCTTTAGAAACATGCCAAGGAAAATGTAAAAAACTCTCAAGGGGTTTAAAGAAGAAGAAGAAGAAGAACAGGGCTCTGATATGACAATTAAACTTTAACTGAAGAGAAAACAAAACAAAACCTAAAAATAAAGGAATGTCAAGAAAGCAAAAACATTTGAAATGTAGCAGAAAACAGGCAAAAGAAAATTAACGTTTTCATCAAAAAATAAGCAAAACAAACTCAACAAAAGGCAACCAAAAACTCTGGGAGTGTTTTATTTAATGAACCATGTACAAATAATTCCAGATGAGTTGAATATTATGTCAAGTTTTTTATTTATTCAGACAGCTGTTTTGATCAGCAGATGCCTTTGAGGAAGACTGGCAGTTGACAGTTGAAAAAGGTCTGGAGAATCAGGGTTGGGGTGTTCAGTTACGATTACAGTTATGAGCATTTGTTCCCGATTACAATGAAATTACAATTGTTTTTTATCCTCAGAAAGTCAATTACAATTACATTCTCAATTACTAAATTTCAATTACAATTAATTACAATTACTGAGCCTGAAATGAATAACCTAATAAAAATTAATCTTCCTCTTGTGTTAGCTTTCTGTTAGCATCTCTAATACTAACGAATCCTAAATCAGCTGTAAAATACACCAGTATTTCCTATCTATTGATTATATTACATTGTCTTCCTAATCAATGAAATTATAGGCTTTAATATTTATGTTATGGGCGTCTGAGCTTTTTTTGTGTCGGTATACCCCTAGATTTACCTTAATATTTTAAAATGGTAATAAGCTTGATATATGTAGAACTGTAACAGGGTTCCCCAGTTTTGACAATTTTTAAAAGAATTTTCAGGGCAATCACAATAATAAAGTAAACTAGAATATTTGCATTTCCTGAAGAAAATGCAAGTGAGGATGCAGGTGCTGGCCTGTGTCGCACCGAATTAGCTTAGCATTAACCTAGTGTTAGCATTACCCTGGCATTAGCATTAGCCTAATATTAACATTAACCTAACATTAGCCTTAGCCTAACGTTAGTATTAACCTAGCTTTAGCATTAACCTAGCATTAGCCCAGTGTTAGCATTAGCCTTGTATAATCATTAGCCTAGCATTAGCAATGGCCTAGCAATAGCCTTAGCCTAGCTATAGCATTAGTCTAGCATTAGCAATAGCCTAGCATCTAAACTAGATTACAATTTAATTACGAGCAACAGATTTTTAAAATTACACG
This sequence comes from Gouania willdenowi, assembly GCF_900634775.1. NCBI lineage: Eukaryota > Metazoa > Chordata > Actinopteri > Blenniiformes > Gobiesocidae > Gouania > Gouania willdenowi. The sequence goes on from NC_041061.1 coordinate 271,678, forward strand.
ATTACAAATATAATGGAGCCCAACCCTGGCAGGAGATCAAAAAACTGTTGTCTTAATAAATGAAACCTTGTATGAACCAAATTCTCCCAATAATTAAAATATTTTTGTCAATCTTTGATGAAGCGCGTGAGATGTGAGGCTTCGTCAATAATTACACCAAGAAAAAAAAAAAACAGCTGACCTCACATTAGAAAGTCAGGTAATTATGTAAATAAAGTATTAAAAATTTAAGAACAAGACTAAAAAAAAAAGATTAAATGTTTAATAATAAGAACATTAAAAGAAGAATGAGTAATAATAAGTATGTTGAATGAGATCAAATATTAATATTAATAGGTGGAGCTACATCAGAGCAGGTTTATGTCCATCGCAATAAGAATAAAATAAACTAAGTGATTAAAGTATTTTGGACGGTTTAAAGCAGAAATCAATAAATGTAAAGAGTTCTTAGAACGAAGCCCTGAGGAACTCCACACGTGCTCAGACTGAATGAACTTCACTTTAAAACTGTCACGACTCTTTGCACTTTAACTCTTTAGCTCCTCCTCTTCCTGTCACTGCGGTGCCTGATTCACACTGACGTTAAACTCTTTGATCCTATGACGCTTTTATTGTCAACTTTTGTGCCAACTGAGACAAATAAAGATATTTTTACCATCAAAGCTTGTGTTTGACGTGTCACTGAATCTGATTGTCCTCAGATTTTGAAGACTTGACATTTCCGTCATTTTTTTTGTGTTTTGGAGTAATTTTCTTAATATTTCATGTGTTTTTCTGTATTTTTGTTGTCATTTTGTTTGTATTATTTTTTGTTTAGCGTGTTGCCTTGTAAATAATTTTTGTTTGAGAGTCATTTTCTTAATTTTTAATGTTTTTTGTATGTATTTTTTCTTTTTTCTTTTTATTGTCATGATTGTTTTGTCTTTGTTTTGTGTCATTTTGGTTATTTGTTGTCTTATTGTCTGTAGTTTTTGTGTTTTGGAGACATTTTGTCATTTGGTGCCTTTTTGTATGTTTTTTTCCTGAATCTTTGTTTGTATTTTGTTTTATTTTTTGTTCTCGGTCATTTTAAATGTTTTTCTGCTATTTTTTTTTTTTGTGAATATTTTTGTGTTTTTTCTTTTGTTGTCATATTATTTGATTGTATATTTTTTTTCTTGTTTTGTGTGCCATTTTGGACATTTATTGAGTAATTTTGTTTATTTTTTCTGTTATTTTGTGAAATTTTAGTGTCATTTTGTGAATGTTTGGTGTCTTTCTGTTTTTCCTCTTTTTGTTTATTATTTTTATTTGTTTGTGTTTTATAAATTTTGGGTTTCTTTAGCATGTCATTTTATTTGGTAAATTTTTCTGTTATTTTTTGTGTTTTGGAGTCATTTTGTGTTCATTTGGTGTTTTTTTTTGTATGTTTTTTTTCCTGTATTTTGCGTACCAGTGGTTTAACTGGCGCTTTTTTTTTTTTTACTGTAATGGAGCTGGTTCCCACCCTCCAGACTTCCTCGGTGGTGGTTTTGTGGTGTGGTTCCCCCACCCCACCCCCCAGTGTTCATTAATCAGTTTCAGAGGGGCCGTCAGAGCAGAGAAAAGGAGATAAATGAGGCCTCGCCCCTCATTTTTCTTCCTTTTTGTCCTTATTAATCGCTCAGAGAAGTGACGCTTTAATGAATGAATGAACGATAAATTAATCATTTAACGTCTACAAACATCAGACAGGACTTTAATTTGAAGATTAAGAAAACAACATCCTGATAAACACTGAAAAATGACTTTTAGCAGCATTTAGAGCTGATGTTACTAATCTAGATTAGCTCTTATCTAACGCTAACTTTCAGGATTTAATCAGTGTGTGCTGGACTACAAAGCTCGCTAACGTCTTATGGAGCTAAATCACCATGGTAACTTAGGCTGAACGGCTCGCCTGGTTGGGACCAGGTTTTGTTCTCGCTAGGATCTGAGCAAGTAATAAAGCCCCGCCTCCTGACCAATCAGACCTCTTAGAAAGCGAGCTGTCCAATAAAAGGTGATGTGTGAACACGTCACTGTGTGAATCTGACGCTGACAGGAGAGAAAATATTTAGACATGATGCATCCTTTCATTTACCGATGACATCATTTAGTAAAGATATAGATTTATATCTGATAGACTGATCTACAGTCAGCTGATGAAGTCTGAGTCTACGTGTGCACGGACGAGTGAAGTCAGTGTGTGATAAATAGATCTATCTGAATAGAAACACGTGTGTGCTGTAATAAAGTTTAACTGCAGAGCGCTGTCTGTTTATCATCTAATAGATTAATATAAATAATCTCACACTTTTACACATTAACAGTATCAGCAGCTTCCTGTCTGAGTTCTATCATTCCTGTCTTTTCTGTAACAACAGGGTTGTTTTTGGTCTGAATTATGGATTTTACTTATTCATCATTTTAAACTTCATCAACCTGGTCAGTACCAAGTTATGAAATGGATCAGATCTGAGCGAGTATAAAAGCTCCGCCTCCTCGTGTGCGCTGCACTAACACTGTTGCTCTGGTTCTCCATTAATTGGTCAGACGCTGCAAGCTCCACCCCTTATATGCACGTACCAAGGCTGAAAACACTTGGCTTAAATTAGCGTGTTGTTATCGACCGTCGTAGGACAGCTTCTCTCTTACTGGGAATGTTAACAGAGATTAATCCAGAATATAATTATCTAGATTAGTAGCATAGGGCCTTAATGTTTGAGTTGTCTTCAAACATTCCCAAATAAACTTCAAAGTAAAAGCACAATGTCTTTGTTCTCTGCAAAGGCCACTTTAAGGTCTTGAGCCAGGAGTTGAGAACCTCTGCAGTCATGTTTGGGGGTTTCCTGTAGTTTACGGTTTTAAAAACAACCAGAATAATAAAAAAAAAAAAACATATATTCTAAACCAAAATTATTTCAATTTTATATTATTTTAAAACCTCAAAATCAGTCGATAAAAATATGTTGAAAAATAATGGAGCCACAAACTGAGCCCTGAAGGACTCCAGGTCAGTGATTTACTTCTCCTAAACTCTTTTAAATAATGAATAATAATCATAATAATATACCAACATGCTATGTTTATCAGCCTAAATTAATTCAAAGGTGCCAATAACTGAGCCCTGTGGGACTCCAGGACAAATATTTTCTTTTTCCGTAAATGACTTTCTTTCATAATTAATAATAAAACTCCACATTTTCTAACATTTAATATTTCATGAACCAAAACCACAACAAAAGAACCAGTTAGAATCATCTGAGGATCATTAGAGGGAATTTTAAAAAATAAAACGAAGAACTTGGCGATGATGATGTTTTTTTTTCTTGTTTGTATTTAATATATTTGGGGTTTTTTTTATCATGTCATTTTTTTCTTGTTTTAATTTTGTATGTTTTTTTTGTTATTTTCTGTGTGTTTTTGTTGTCTTGTGTATTTTCTGTAATTTTGTGAATCTTTGGTGTTTTTGGATATGTTATTTTCCTGAAATTGTTGCCGTCATTTTATTTATTTTTCTTGTTTTTTATTTTGTTATCATGGTGTATTATTTTCCTTTTATTTTCTGTATTTTCATGTTGTTTGAGTATTTTTGTGTATTTTATTATTTTTGTTGTCTTGTGTTTCTGTAATATTTTTTTTTTTATGTTCGAGTCATTTTCTTAATATTTGTGTGTTTTATGTATTTTTTATATTTATGGTGTCATTTTGTAAACATAAACATACAAAAATACACCAAATATTCATTTTGTTATATTTTTGTATGTTTGTTCCTAATTTGTCGTCTTTTTATGTTTTTTCTTCATTTTCTTGTATTTTTACATGATTTTTCCTCATTTTCTTCTATTGTTGAATGTATGCGTCTAATGTGTTTACTTTAGGGGGGCTGGTCAGAATAACCCAGAGGGCCGCGTGTGGCCCCCGGGCCAGCAGTTGCTCACCCCTGCTTTAATGTGTTTATTGTCATGTAAACAGTGTGAATGAATGGAAAATGGAAGGACCGTGGGCTTTAATAAACGTTTCTCCTCGGCTCTCAGTTCTAAACCTCTGGTCCCACGGTGAGGGGCCACAAAGAGCCGTCAGTCAGCGCGTCTGCAGGAGGTCCTTTGTCCACAGGATCATCTTAATCCTCAGGAATCCTCAGGAGAAACCAGAGAAGACTAAACTAAACTAAACTCATGTTCAAACTCACATATTCATCAAAAACTGAAGAAGTCCCAAAGTGTAGTGATTAAATTTCAGATTATAATCTAAAGTTAATGTTACACAGTTTTATCAATAACTTTAAGCATAAGGTTTTGTTTTCACCTGAAAAAGTTTTTTCTGTTATTTTGTGTAATTTTTGTGAAAATGTCATGTTTTTTTGTATGTTTAGATTTTTGTGTCATTTCGTTTATTTTTGGAGTCGTTTTGTGTATTTTCTGTTTTTTGTTGGTGTGTTTTGGAATGTTTGGTGTCTTTTTTTCCTACATTTTGTTTATTTCTGGTTGTGTTTGAATTTGATAATTATTTAAATGAGTCCCAGACAATGGTGAGAGGGAACATGATGATGATGATGATGGAGGAGGAGGAGGAGGACTAAGAAACACCAAAATGACTTTAATTGCTTTCATACTTCCGTCCCCCTCCCCAGTGACGTCACAGAGCCCTTAAAGCTGTCCTGGTGGCAGTGGTAGAGTCACATGTCATCATGTTGGACTCGCTCACTTTTCTCCTCAAACACAAACTCTTCCTCCTGGGTGACCTCCATCCCCATCCCCCTCCCCCTCCTCCCCCCCAGGACCCAGACCCTCTCCGGTACCGGCGGGGCGACCTGCTGGAGGTCCACCGGACCCTGTTCACCCACTTCGGCATCTACCTGGGGGAGGGCCGCGTGGCTCACCTCATCCCGGACGTCCTCCCGCTGCTGCGCGCGCCCCGCCGCCGCGTGCAGTGCGCGGTCACCAACGCGCGCCTGCTGCTCGGCGTCATCGCCAAGCAGGCGAGCGTGCGCGTGGACTCGGTGGAGGACTTCGCTTACGGCGCCAGGATCGTGCGCAACGCCATGGACGGAGCGGTGCGGGGGCGCGCGCTGCCCGCCGAGGAGGTGGCGGTGCGCGCGGAGCGGCGCGTGGGCGGCGTGTGCTACAGCCTGCTGTGGAACAACTGCGAGCACTTCGTCACGCACTGCCGCTACGGGAGCGCGCAGAGCCTGCAAACTCAACAGGTCAGCAGTGCACGCGCTTTTTATGCTCAAGGTTTGGTCCGTCTTTACGCACCGACCGTGCGTCATTACGCGCAGTCCGTGCGTCTTTTTTATGGTCCGTGGGGTTTGATCCGTTTTTACGCAGCGCATCACCTCTGTCCGCGCGCACCCTTTGTTCAGTGCGTGCGTTTTGGGACGTAGACGTTTGTGTTGCTGAGGTCATTCGTTTGTATTCTTTATGTGTTATTTTGTGTGTGTGTGTGTGTGTGTGTGTGTGTGTGTGTGTGTGTGTGTGTGTGTGTGTGTGTGTGTGTGTGTGTGTGTGTGTGTGTGTGTGCGTGCGTGTGTTTAAATTTGTTACTATGTATTTTTCTCGTGTTCTTGTTTGTGTTGTTTTACATTTTGTTTGTTTTGTGTTTTTAGGTTAGTTGAGTTTTTAAGCCGTTTTTTTCTTTTTAGTGTTTTTATATTTTAGTCAGTGACGTGATGTGACCACTAGGGTTGGGTAGGCAGGACGTTACAAATCAAGACCATCAATGTCACCATCAATGACTATTTCATATGTTTCAAGTGTTAATCTAACAAAATCAACATCATAAACACCATTAAAGAAACAAACATTATTTAATAAAGCCTCCATACTCTCCAACAACATGTATCTCATGACACGACAGCACATCTGTTGTTTGTGTTGGAAACACAGAAACATGGAGAAAATGACAACAACAACAACTCAGAACATCCTCAGTGAGGAGCATCCACAAAGTCAATCCTTCTTTTTGTTCCATTCACTGTAGAAAGTACCAATAATGTTCTGACCTTACCTTTGATGAAGGTCTGGTAGCTCAGGTGTTGGTCTCCATCTTTTAAAAGATGTAGTTTTTATTTATTGTCTCTAACGCTGTCATCCTGACTGTAGTGTTATCCTGACTGTAGTGTTATCCCTCCCACCAGCTAGAGAACGTAGCAGCAGCAGTCACGTGATATCAATTCACTAATGCACTGTGAACGTACGTATAGCATTTAGCATAGCATGGTTACGTACAAAGGCAGCATAGAGAGCTGCTTTTTACGTAAATGATAATGATACGGTTGCCGTATCAATATACCGACATTCTGTCTGTACGCAGGGCATGGCAGCAGTGTGCCTTTGGGAGGGGGTGTGGCCTCCTCCTGGCTCCTCCTCCAGCTTTACAACGGAGTGGATCTGTGCAGCGTCTCTGCCATACCAGGAAATAGCGATGTTTAGTCATTTAGGCTATGAAACACACAAAATGCTGACACTTTCAAACTTACAGCTACATTGAAAAATAAATTATAATTATATTATAATTAAAACAAATAATCAAAATATCAATTCCCCCTTGGGTAGGCACTGCCTACCTTGCCTGCCCTGACTGCACGTCACTGGTTTAAGTTGTGTAGTTTAGCTACTGCGTGACTTTTTAAATTGTTTGTTTCTCTTTTTGTGTTTTTATTTTGTGCTTTTGTGGCTTTGGGACGAAGTTGTTTTGTGTTTGTTTGTTTGACTGTTTTCTAAACTTTTTGTCCCAGTTCTTTACATCTCAGCAGTGTGTGTGTGTGTGTGTGTGTCTGTGTGTGTGTGTGTGTGTGTGTCTGTGTGTGTGTGTGTGTGTGCGTGCGTGCGTATGTGTGATGACGTCATCAATGTGTCTGTATTGTGGTGTGTGATGCTGTCACTACTTCCAGACTCTCAATGCGTCTCTTGTTCTCTTCGGGTTTTTTCCGACTGACCCACATTTTCCTCCCTCTAATCCAGGCTCACGTGCACGAGGAGGAGAGGTGTGTGCACGTGAAAGGGTTCAGGTTTTTACAAGAGTGCACAAGCAAACAGACCCTCTGTCTTTAGGGGGGGCTGTAAAAACCATGGGTGGGCACAATTATTATTAGTTACTCTTTATATTTTAGCATCACTGACAATTCAATACTCGATAAAATAGATTTAAACAGAGAAACTGATTTGATCATTGGACACACGCACACACGCGCACACACCAACACTCTTGCACACACACCTACGCTCTTACACACACAAACCAACGTTGCGCGCAGATAACAACACTCTTGCGCACACCGCACACACTAACAGTCCTGTGCTCACCACACACACCAACACTCTTGCGTGCACACTCCAACGCTGCGCGCACTGCACACATCAACACACACCAACTCTCTTACGCGCACACAATAACACTATTGCGCACACAGACTAACACTCTTAAGCTCACACACTAACGCTCTTGCGCGCACACACTAACGCTCATGCGCGCACACACTAACGCTCGCCATGTCGTATAAACAGAAGCTGTGAACACGTCTTCAGGGCGACACTGGTGCAGCATTTCTCTGGAAATACCAAGTTATTGTTAAACGGTTTTCAAAATAAAAGCACCGCCTTGAAAAATAAATGTAACAAATGAAAAAAATTCATGGAATAAAAGACCAAAATGTCAGGGTGTTACTATGTTATTAAGTTAATAACACATTTAGTGTTGCTAACGTGTTGCTAACATGTCATTAATATGTCATATTGTTAATGGGTTGCTAACATGTCTCATAACTGTGTTATTAAGATCGTTAACGTGTTGCCAAAAATGTTGCTAATTTGTCGCTAACGTGTAGTTAATATGTCATTGCTGTGTTTTCAACTATCCTTAAGGTGTTGCTAACATGCCTTTAGCATGCGGCTAACGTCATGGACCTCTTCCGTGTGTTCTCCCTACAGTTCTGTGATTGGCTGAGGTCGTCGTTGCGGGACCGGAGGGGCATGGCTCTGCTGGCTGTGCTGTGTGTGACGTGGTTGGGCGTGTCCTGCATCACGCCGCTACCCGCCGTCCTCCTCCCGTTCTTCCTGTGGATGGCCAGCTGAATGCTCCGCCCACCACCGCCTGTACATACCTGTAGATACATTTTATACACAATGTTCCTATCTGAAGTTTTTAACGTGTAAATAAAACACATTGACTGAGGCGTCATGTCTGCGTCCAAGCACACACACGCGCACACACACACACACATGGACACACACGCACACACACACACACACAATCAGCAGCAGGAAAAGTCCTTTCATTCTACCTTAAGTTGCCCTTAAATCAACCTTAAGTTGAAGTGAAGTTATTGAATATTCCACTCAGTTTAGCCTTAAATGACCCTTAGGTTACTCTTAATTTACACTTAAGTTCTCCTTTAATAACACTTAAGGTAATCTTTATTTCACCTCCATTTCCCCTAAAAGTTCACCTGAAGTTTCCCTTTAGTTACACCTAAATTATTCTTTAGTTACCCTGGTGTTAATCTTAAGTTATTCTTAAATTACCCTTAAGTTTACTCTTACAATAGTCTTAAGTTATTCCCTAAGAAAACTTATGTTAGTCTTAAGTATCCTTAAGTTGTTCTTTAAGTATCCTTTTTTAAGTTTGTCTTTAAGTCACTCTTAAGTTACTCAGTTTCACTTAAATTCATCTTAATTATGGTTACATTAGTCTTAAGTTACACTCAATTATTCTTTAAGTATCCCTTAGTTAGTCTTTAGTTATCCTTAAATCTCACTTTACTTTGTCTTGAGTCATCCATAGTTACTCTTATGTTAGTCTTTAATTACCCTTAAGTCACCCTTTAGTTACTCTTATGTTAGTCTTAAATTACCCTTAATTCACCCTTTACTTACTCTTATGTTAGTCTTAAATTACCCTTAATCTCCCTTTAGTTAGCCTTATGTTAGTCTTAAGTCACCCTTTGGTTAGTCTTTAGGTAGCCTTTAATACTCTTAAGTGTCCCTTAAGGTGTATAAGTTGTTGACAGTAAA